>NW_021680535.1:553599-576584 GCF_001412515.2 Diachasma alloeum
AACTTAAAACGGAGCATTATTCGTCCGAGTATAATCGTACTCAATTGTTTGGAAGTGACCCTGAGAAGATGAGGATCGAAAAAAATGCAACGATAAATGACAAATCATTTTTCCCGCTCCTATGTTTTTTAGATCTACAGCGATAGTACAATCACACTGTTCAAGACTGATTGAACCCATGCGACAGCTCCAGAATAAATTCATCAAGGAGTTGAACCACCTGACCAGTATACATATACGAGATGACGTGAATCCCGAAAGGAATCATTCATTTAGAGTCATCACTTTTTCATTCCATTGATTCACGGTCACCAGGAGAAGAGGAAGCTCCAGCTGTATTATGCTAGTGATAATGACCATCTCGTGGCTGTTCCAGCGTAAAATGTGATTAGAAATCTCTTCCTCATCTCGAGGAAGCAAGGGTTCAGGAAGAAATACCAGAAATACCAGGATGAAAAACCATAAGTTCCAGGAATATATGAGGAAGATTTTTCAGGACGGTGAAACCGAGTGTGAAATAATACAGTGCAAGCAATGCAGTATGCACAGCGTAAAAATCATTTTCTGCCGAATTTGTTAGACTTTCAAAGATCGGTGGGTCTGGTGAAACATCTCCAAAAATTGTTTCGATCGATAGAAAATTAATTTTCTTCCGTGATCATCTCTCGTAATATTCCGGAATTCTCAATCGCTTCCATAGTTTTCGACCCCCAGCAGCCGATCCTGGCTTCGTCCAGTTCGAAATCATTCATGTGCATCTCATTTCACCCAGTTTGCTTTATTTCTTTCCAATACCTCTACGGTGAGAATATATGAACTTCAAGAAATATAAAATTTCAATTGATCTAGAAGCATATCCCTAGTATATTCCAATCCATGTCATTGAGGCACTCTTTCATTATTCTGAAAAACAATTTTTTTCTATAAAATAAGCGTCCATATCGGAATACAATCTATCTGATTTTAGGCATCGGATAAGCAACGGCACTTTCCCTCTTTGGGTTGATTGGCTAGTAATTTCCCTACTAATAAGATTCTGACACAAAGATTGAATTCATCATTCGATTCGACATCATCATTTCTATTCTGAAGGCATGTATTGGTGATTATAACTCGGAGGAATTCTTTGGTATTTTCAGTCACACAATTCTATTCTTTGGATTTAGATCTTTTCATAATTTTTATAATATGATAGAAAGTGATGGCTTTTGATTTTTTTATCATTGTAGATCTGTTGATAGTTTTTACATTTTTGAAAAGAAGGAAAGTCAGAGAAGAAAAAATACAGTGGAAAGAAACTTAGCAAATTCGTGGTCGGGAGTTTTTATAGATAAAATATCAACGGAATAGAAATATCGGTGGAATAAAAATAGCATATGTCACTTTTTTTAATACAATATTTTGACAAATATATCTATAACATTTACTTGAACTAGCTATCGATTTTCAGCGGAAACCAATCGAAGAAAAATGGCATCTTTCTCTTCAATAGTATTTCACTAGTCTCGATGGAATTACCTAAAGGGCATGATTAAATTTTTTGAAGCAGCATCAGATCAACTAACTAATTAAGAAATGATTAAAAATTGTGCTACGATCTTGTAGTTGATTGGTTTCGACAGAAAGGGTTTTAATGGAAAATATTACGAGATATTTTTCCTCAATGAGAGAATTTTCAACAGGAGAACATTGAGCATTTATTCTTAATCGCTGATACAAAGTAATTAAACTTGTAAACAATAGATCATTATAGTTGGTGGATCATTATCAGTTAAAAAAATGAACGGATGAATTTGGTGTTCGGCCACCTTTGACCACCACAGGATTCTACACATAAATTCATATGTTGAATTTTTCAAAAAGATGCATCCCTCCCGCTGGCTGCAGGTGAAATTTTTGATTATTTATAATTAATTGATTTTTACCACTAAAAAACTAAAAGTGGACTACCTTTGACCACCTTCGAACCACCAAGCAATTGCAATAATCCAAATTTACATTCCCCCCTACCCTCCGCTAGCTATAAGTAGCTCCTTTACTCGCGCTAAGAGAGAATCTCTAGCGCCCTGCCCACACACCAGTTAGACAGAGAAGTCCAAGCTATTCATGGGACTGCTTTCGTTGCCGCATATCACCGAACGCCTCACGGAACCGCTTAATGCGAGCGAGCCACACGATCGACTTTACTCGCACCGGGAGTGAATCTCACACGCTCCTCGTCCACGCTCGATAAAATATTTTTATATAATTTATTGAAACATGCTAGGCGATTTTTATTCACCCTAGAGGAAAGAGGGATAGTTACTTAAAGCAATCAAAATTTTCAGTCCAAAATCTCAAGTTTTGGACTATGTTCCCTATGCAGTAGAGTCACCCTAACTTCACCACCTCGGGGCTACAAATTCCACGAAATGAGCAGTTGCAGACATCCACACTCTATCGCTAGAGGGGCGTAGTCCAAGTAGAGTTAGAGTGAGAGGTAATGGGACATACGGAGCACGAAAAACGTGCGGGAGCAGAAACTGTTTACTCCGCATTCACTCAGCGCAGAGAAATACACACAGCACTCACATACGTTTGGGGTGCTCAGAGTGAGGGAACACTTGCTCCGCTGTCGCTGATCGCCGAGAAGTTGGAGGGGTAGAGAAGTTAGGGAGACTCTACTGTACCCTGAAAATTTTTGCAAGGGAACATCATATCGCGCGAGTGCTGACGGGTTAAGTGGACCAAACAGCATAGAATTCGCGGTTTCTTGATTTTAGGGACATAAATACACGAATGCGTACCTAGAGAGAAAAACAGAACATCAAGGCCCCCGTGTTTACCACGTTATTCACACGCGGCTGAAAATGTTCTGTTTTTCCTTGATCCACAATATATTATTCTATGCATATATAACCCAAAAAATGAAGACATTATCGATAATTTTGAAACCGAATGCGTGTAGAGGATTCAGTGGTTTCATCCATATACGAAAATAATTTGAGAAGCCGCAGAATAATTTTCAGAACTGATAAAGAAAATTATTACGGAGCTATCAAGACCCAAGGTCAGCAGCATCATGAAGAAGATCAGCGCCCAAAAAATGGATCCCGGCATCGTAGCGATTGCTGCCGGATAAACGATGAAAACAAGTCCTGGACCCTCGGTTGCAACTTCTTTGATTGGTCTACCACTTGCATGTGCCATGTACCCCAGTACCGAGAAGATGACGAATCCAGCGACGAAAGAAGTCGCACTGTTGATGACACTGGTTAACAGAGCATCTCTGAAAATCATTAATAGAAAAGAATTAATGCTCCCACTCTTGCTCATACGAATCTCATACGAAGAATTCCGAGGAAAATTCATGTGCTGAGCACTAGAAACGAGGCACAACTGACTCCGACCGGAGTTATTCTATGGGAGCAGCGGAAAATTCTGAATCCGCGTGAGCATTATTCAACCACCCCCATGAATTTTTAAAAGAAATCACCAGAAAAATTCTACGACGGCAGAGGATAAATTTTTCAGTAGCACATGACAATCTGTGGGTCCTTATATTTTTTCGTTGATTCTCAGGGAAATTGATGCTAGTGCTTGCATTGAATCTAAGAATAAGGGAGCTTAAATAGTATATTTCGCATCGAATGCCACTGGGGTACCAGACGCGAACGAAAGTTTTCCGTAGTGACTTCCACTTTTGCCAGTTCGGGAAAGGGTCAATACCAATCCCCGGAGTGGGAAAAGTGGAGGTCAGTACGGAAAAAATTTTATTATGCCAACACTGAATTTCTCCTGTGTTCTTCGTACATTAATGCCTCGGCCAGGATCGGAAGCCGTCGTACGAGCTCGTCGATATTCGGGCATTTTCGCGATTCGCACGCACGTACATTTTTTACGTTCCTCACGATTTTGCGCAACGTTTATACGTATATCAAAGCTACAGGGAGTATTCATCCCATCCATGAGAATTATTGTGATAAGTTGTATAAAAGAGATAGCACCATAAAAAGTTCTAGAAATTTCTGGAGATTTCCCGAATTTTTTGGGATTTCTAGAAACTTCTCAATAATTTTCCGCACTTTCTATAGAATTATGAGAACTTCCTCCCCCGCATCCGTGGCACCAAATAATTAGAGAACAAATTTTTTTTTATTAGAAAAAATTACGTTATTGTAAAGTTTCCTGTGGGCTAATTTTCAAATCTCTTCTCTTTTTAGGAATTTATTCAAATTTATAAATTAATTCAAAATTTCGATAGCAGAACTTTTTCCATTAATGTAGTAAATTTTCATTTTACGCGATCGTTTGCATGATTTCCGAAACTATGTGCCTCGATTGTAGGATAACACCAAAATTTTTCTCAGACTTTCACTACAAAAATTCTAATATTTTTCTCTCCGCGTACTCTGGCAAAGTTAGAATCACTTTCTCTTTAAATTATGTCCTAGATAAAAAAAATATTTTCTGTACTATTCCTCACGATCCCTCGTCTGGAAATTGGTATTGCATGCTTTCCAAACTCGCCAACCTGAAAATCACAACAAAAAAATCTTGTCCCGGACATTTGCGATAACATAGTTTTTACTCGTGTGACTCGCCTTCGGCTCGAATGCCAACTCCACACGAATAGAAAACCCCATCGCGACAACCCGGAAAAATACTATCTCCGGAATGCTTTCTAGCAGTGAAGTTTGCATATACTCCTATATTACCTTTTCTAAACACACTCACAGTCCGTGAAAAATTTACGACATCATTGTATCGACTTTAAGGCACTCGTCAGGTTTTCATCAGTTCAAAAAATTGAATACAATGAATATTATAATAAATCATAAATTATAATAAATAATTACCAATAAATACGTAGATACATTGTGTTGTTATTACATTATTATGATTCTGCTTACTTGTAAACATTATTGTGGTACTCATTGTAACTGGCATAGGCCAACAGCACTCCGAATCCAGGACCCAAGGAAAAAAATACTTGCGTTGCAGCGTCGACCCACACCTGGTGAAATAAATGACAAGAAACGAAAAAGTTAAGTTTCTAATCTATGGTCAGTTCATGAATGCGAATCACGTAGGGGCTCAGGGAGCGAGCGACTCCAAGCACTCAATATAATGCTCGTTAGAGCTTAACACAGATTTTCCATTTACGAGAGTTATTTTCCCGCAATTTTTCTTCCTACGGATTCTACTTACCCCTTCGTGAATTGCAATACCGCGCACTATT
Source organism: Diachasma alloeum (assembly GCF_001412515.2). NCBI lineage: Eukaryota > Metazoa > Arthropoda > Insecta > Hymenoptera > Braconidae > Diachasma > Diachasma alloeum. Next base: position 558,821 of record NW_021680535.1, read on the forward strand.
TCATTTAAGACAGAACAATGGTTTTTATCACTTCAACATCAGTGAGGGATTTACACAAAGTATTGAAATGCCGCAGGTAATTACTTCTATATTCTTTCTGACTGCGAGTAAAATGATTGCGAGTATAAATGTTGGCAATATATTTTTTCAATGCGGGAACGAAATGGAACACTATAATTTTACCGAAGGATTTCAAATTTTTCATGACTTAAAAATGATGGAAAATTTTGCACTAACATGTTCCCTTAGTTACACTGAAATAGTATATTTTAGGCTGGATATAAAGAAAATATCCTTTGGCCAACAAAAGAAAAAAATTACGTTGGCCAAGTATATTTACTAACTACAAGAAAGTTTACTCACGTCTTACGCAAATATTTATATACATTTACTTGTGGCAAGTAAATATACTTGGCAACAGCAATTTTTGTTCTCAGTAAAGGCACATAGGGGAGAGCGATACCACAAACTCCCCTGTGAAGATTGAGGCTCATTCTCATGACTAGAAGGGAGTTTTTAAAAATAACGTATTCTGATTGTCCCAATCAACGACCATGATTCTGAAAATTTTTTCAATCAGCAAAATTTTTGCAATCTAGATAATTTGTGGATGTCCGCATGAAAACAGACCATTATTGAATTGTTTTTTTCATCTTCTCCATCTCGCCTTATTTCGTAAATTATCCAATCTCCTCTTCAAAATTACTTGAATTATTATAATCCTTTAAGGTTTTGTGGTAGCCAATCAAAGAGAAGATTGTGATCAGAATAGACTTGATCCTAGAAATCTGTTTTTCCCTGAGTGTATTTACATGACGTGACGTGAGCAATACTTTTGAGAATGGCGTTGTTGGGACTAGCGATTGAAATATATATTTTCGCCGCACTATGCGTAAAATGAAATTTTATGGTCACTTCGTGTCCCTCGACACAACAGTGTAAAGAAAAATTTGCTTCGTGAATCAACCGAAAAAATTCTTTTGAGTAGTGATTGCAGTCCAATTCGCGGCTTCGCCTCGACCTTCACACTCGTCAAAAATTAGTACATTTCGTCATTAGGCCGAAAGAGTATATTTTGTCATTCTGGCCGTAAGGCAGCGATTTACGGACGCGTAGCCACAGCCTACGGTCGTTATGACAAAATCGTATATTTCGATCCGAGTGAGACAAAATTTTTACAAGTGTGAAGTTGGCGGCCCGAGGCTTCGCCGAGCTGAAAATTCCCGTCTCACATGTATCGACCAATATTTTTTGACAGTCATGTTACGTTCAGCGAGTGGCCGAACTGTGCCTTTTTCATTTAGCAGTAAGCGAAAAGACTTTTCGTTTACGAGTGAACGAAAAGGCATTTTTCGGCGCGAAAAACGTAGGAGGTGAACGTAGCAGGAGGGGCAAAATGGTATACAATCGACAACAAAAGTTCTGTCCTACTAACCTTAACTGAGTGGGGGCTCATGGCCAATGAGGGATACGGGATACTCTTAACTGGCCAATCACATGCCATACTCAGTTCAGGCTAGTAGGACAGAATTTATGTTGACAATTGTATTTCGATATGAGTGAGACGGAATTTTCACGAGTGTGAAGTTGGCGGCCCGAGACGAAGCCAAGGGCTGCCAATCAGACGAGCTGAAAATTCCCGTCTCACATATGTCGTATTTTTTTACAGTGATGTTACATTCAACGAGTGGTCGAACTGGGCATTATTCGTTTACAAGCAGGGTTGGGCGTTCCAAGCAGTTCTAGGGTTTTTTACATTGTACGTAAAATACTCGTATTATACGTCGAAAATGTATAAAATGGAATATACAGTTTTTGATTTATTAGAGATTCTGAAATGAGATAAAATGTATTAAACTGTATTTTATGTATTTGAATGACTGCATGACCCAGAGTATTTGATGACGATCGAATCTCCAGGAGTAAAAGGGCTAAGTACAAGAGTTAAGTTTAAAAGCCAACCAGAAAGACCAAGTTGGTCACAAGAATCAAATGAGTCATCGGGGTCAAAAGATTAGAAGAGACAAAGGAGTCACAAGCGGATGGTCAAATTTCACGAGAGTCGAACCTTTTATACATTTAACAAATTGATGCAAAATACACGGTATAATACGTGTAAAATACTCAGTATTTTACGTAAAGTATTTTACTTGCCCAACCCTGTATTACAAGTAAACCAAAAGGCACTGTTCGGCACGAGGTGAACGTAGCAGCGGTGTCAATGAATATTATTCGATATGGCCTAAAAAAATTTTCTAGCTGATATGATTGCAGTCTTCGGCTTCGGCTGCAACCTCATATTCGCCAGAAAAGTTTTTTTTAGGCATTATGTCGAAATACACTATTTCTAATCTGGCTGCAACCGAAGAGGGAAAGGAAAATCGCAGGGAGTCCCAGACAAGAATCCAAGAACTCGTAGGTAAAGTGTCGTAGCTGAACCGTCAGTGTCGTAGCAATTACGAATTGAAAGGAAATCCTGTTACTGGAGACCCTCCCCGTTTCCAGATTACGGGTTATATGCAGTAGTACAATATAATTGAAATGAAAATACAATATAGATTGAAATCTTTCGCAACTTCAGTTGTTGAACGATTCAAAGGATGAACCGTGGAAAGTGATAGTGATCAACGACAAGTTAGTAGGGATGGGGAATGTCCGTCATTTTTCCTTTTGGACAGGTTAGACGTAAATGACCGGTTCCTGACAGTTTTCTGACTCTGACCTAATTTTGTATGCAAAATGACCGTCATTGTTCAGCTGCGTCACACACGAGCCAAAATAACCAAAAATCTTCTATACAGTTGCAAATTGACGATCATTTTTATTTCGGTCATTTTTTAACTTACTGAGTCGGACTCAGTAGTAGTTTTTCCGTACTGCTCTTCACTTTTCCTCGTCCAGGGATTGGTATTAGCCCTTTCCCAAACTCGTAAAAGTGTAAATCACTACAAGAAAAATGTCGTTCACGACTAGTGCCATGGGGTTTTTTTACTCGCGTGGTTGGCCAGTCCTTGCTTGCGGCTCGGACGCTAACCCCACGCGAAGCAAAAAACTCCATGGCACTCGTCCTGAAATATACTATTTCTAGTGGAGTAGGCAGAACGATAGGCGGAAAAAATAGACCACGAAAAAATAGCCCACACACCCAAAACGTGTTAAAACTTACCCACTCTAAAAATGTTCCTTGGTCTATTTTTTATTCATTCCCTTGGTCTATTTTTTCCATGGTCTTTTTTTCCCGGGATTCCAGTACCAGTTTAAGGGCGCCACCGTTCCCCCTTGCAGTGAAAATTGACCCTACTCTGGTCACCAAACGCGACCCTGCAACTCTGGTCACCTCCGCGGGGATTCACCGCCGTGTTATTTAGGCTTTAGGGTTGCTGAATTCGCTCTTCACTGCCCGGACGCGTTTAGCGAGTTTCCGGCAACGTCGCACAACGGACAATTTCATTTAACATGGGAAAAAAAATCATCTGTTCGAAAAAATTTATTTTCTTTAGAAATTTCGGGCAATATTTTGTTCTAAAAACTACGATAATTCTTTAGACACATCAATTGACAAAATTCAATTTTTTGAATTTTTTTGGTTAGCCAGTCAATTGTAATTAAAGGATAACGACGGGGGCGGGGTTTTCCTCATATGGTTACCAATCTAGGGTTAATCTATTGTTTTAGAAGACCTGCTGCGCCGACACTGACATTGCGATTCCCACTATAGTGTGTGGGCTACGACTCGCCAAGCGGCTACAGAGAGGGGGGGGGGCGTCTAGTCCTCTCAGAGGAAATACGTACATAAAATTTTGATACTTTAAATTTGATAAACTTGCGGTTTATTTACCTCTGCTTTACTAATTGCTGAGAAATTGGGGCTGAGGTAGTACTTTATCCCTTCGGCACTCCCTGGGAGGGTAATACCACGGATTAGGAGGATGATTAACACTGCGTAGGGAAATAGCGCTGTGAACCAAACAACCTGAAAAGAAAAATTTTTTGCTTTTGCTTGCAATTTTTCTGTCACGAAAACATCATTAATGGGACGTATTGATGAAGAATCTTTTAAATTCTTCATATTGTTGGTTCAATACTGTTCTATTTTTATTGAATTTTCTCATTTCTTGTTCAATTTTCACATTATTCACTCATCATAATTTGATCCCTTGTTACCATACTGAGGACAACAACTTTCCAATGTGAACAACAGAGCGTCGAGAAATTATTAATTGTCTCCAATCATGTGGGAGTAACTGAAGGTGCGGAGGAGTTTATCCAACTTGTACAATATGTTGTTTGCATAAACCAATATTGTAAATGATTGTATTGTTGTTCGAAAGATGATTCGTATTTTCCAGTATTGTCATGTCCTTTGTAGGATAAAATGTTCAGAAAAATTTTCGATTTTTTTGGCATCCATTGATCAATCAGAAAATATATATATTGGAATTTATATTACCTTTCCAGATGTTGAAATTCCTTTCCAAAGTGAAAAATAGCAGATTAGATAAACAATTAATAGACACAGGGCAATATCCCACTTGACAATCCCAAGGTCATGCAATCCTGCACTTTCGTGAAGCTCCAAAATTGCCCGGCTAAATATAAAAACAAACATAAAGAATTAAGGCATGATTTACATTATTGAGAGTGTTATATTGCAATTATATATGGGCCATTCCACCAAATCTCACAGGCGAAGAAATTTTCCAAGTTTTTGCTGTTCTGTGCATTATTCTTGTACAGAAAATGATATTTCTCGATCCAGCATGACAATTTGAATTTGTTTATCACTTTTTTTTTCAAATCGGTTCATTTCTTCGGAAAATTTGTAATCAAAATTGTATTACCGAATTTACTAATGGATCATTCAGCCACATTTAATTTTTCTCTAAACACTGATAGAATGATTCATTTATTCCAAACGAGATTCGTTAACTATTAACGAATGGAAGAGTTGAATATGACCAAATATTTGTTAATAGTTAACAAATGGTTCACTTGAAAGGTGAAAGGCGATTCACACAAGGCTCTTCAAATATGCATTTGGTTACTGTTAACGAATGAACATTTGGTGAGGCCGAATAGACCGTAGTCTCCAACTAAATCCATTCGTTAACAATAACTAATCCTTTGTATCAGTGAGGCTTCTCCTGAATTCTCTATAATTGTAGGAAATTTGGATCATTGTTGTCAGGTAGACTCAAAAGTTATGACCGAAATTTGAATAATTTCGGGTGCTTCATTTTTGAGATATGCATCGATAACTGAAAAATTCAATTTTTCAATTTTCACCGATGAATATCTCGGAATTGAAGAGGTCCAAGTCCTTGAAATTTTGATCATGGTTTTTTAATGAACTCAACAACAGATGATTCAACACAAGTATAGAGAATGAAGGAGTAAACGTTTAAACAGAGTATTTTTTTTATTCATATTTCTTTCCTACTACCATTACGGTTTTATAGGCTCCCCATTCGTTTGCCTTGCCTCTCCCACTTCTCTCTTCTGATTTTTTTATCTGCGTTACCATGGGCTTACTCTTAACTGTACCCCATTCGGGCTAGGGCTGCACGGGAAACCATGGAAAACCCCAGGCGTACAGCCAGCCGATTGTGTAGAGCCCTAATGTATCCTTCTGTCACACTGACTAGAGGGGCACATTAGACCACTACACCATGCCTAACTTCTGAAATTTTTGGGCGAGGATGTTCCTAAGCGGTCACCCATCCAGGTTCTAACCGCGCTAAACGCAGCTGCACTCGGATGTCCGCTGGAGCAACACCTAACTCACCCAACCATTACCCGAGTCGAAAAATTGGTCGTTCCGAATCTTCCCTGTATCTTCCAAGGCGACGATTTCTTTTGTGTTCGGATTTTTGTTCCCGTTTTTCAGCAACGACTTTAGTCTTCCATGTCTTCACCACTTTTTGGGAACAACAGAAATCTTCCATGTATAGTTGGGTATTGTTCGACCCCGCCTTGCCACGGAAGACAGGACGACAAAGCGAATATTTGCAACGACTAACCAATCGGAACGACAAGAGTCGTCGAGTTTAGGGTCTATCAAGCAGGTAAAAAGATCGGGGATTAATAAAATCATAAAATTTTTATGACTGAACTGAAAATATTCACATGAAGACTGGTATCGTTGTGTTATCGTCAAAGTATTCGGAAGTTTTGAGACTTAGAAAAATTTTCGTGTCAAGGGAACTTAGAAAAATTTCTTCACATAATTGAACTTAGAAAAATTTGACTTTTTAGTGGAACTTAGAGACGTTTCTTACGAGCGAAATTCGCCCAAATATATTCAAAGGATCGTATATTGAAAAATAAGATTTTAATTACATAATTATAGATTAAAATTCGGTTAAAATTTCATTTCTTTTGCATGTCTATGGTCGAATGATTTTCATTTCATTTTTCTTTCATCAATTGATGCATCGGATTGTTACAAATAGAATAACTAGAAAATATTTAATTCGCCTCGAAACATAGAATGATATTCCTGATGTAGGATATACGAACAATTTCAAGTGGACTGAATAAAAAATTGATTGGTTTTATTGCTTTCAAGCCATACCGGCCTGACTCGGACGGACAGGGGACATCGTGTTCGGCACATAAAAAAATGGTACTTGGAGACATAGCGGTACCTCATTGTTTTTGGGGAATTCCCCTTTTTTATTGAAAAGGGATGGTAAAATAAGGGGTGGAGGGAACCGCTTTGGTACATTTCTTTTGCAACTAAATATACTTTTCGACCTAGAATATAGCAAGGAAGGGATATTTTCCAGTTCAGTTTGTCGATGACCGTTGGAAGACACGTATCATTTCTCTTCATTTTTAATTATTTTTCAAAGTTTTCCTGAGTGTTGTATGCAATGTTTGCAATTGTTTTTTGAAAACATAAAGAAAGTGATGTGGTACCATTATCTACAGGAAAGATTGCCGTGAGAATGCCGATACGAAATCGAAAATCTACAGCGTCAAATTTCTCAAAAGGAGGTAAGTGTGAATATTAATTGATTTTTCAATACGCGTTTCCATCTATAAAAATACTACGGTTAAATGACTCGATTAAATTATAAAATTAAGGGGAGACCACTATGAGTTTTAAAAGTCGCGGACTATTGGAATGAGATTTCTTATACATTGAAGATCCATTATATATGTCTAAAAACGAATACTTAGTGCAGGAAATTAATTGTTTATTGTTCGTTTGTCTCGCAGACGCTTAAAATGTTAAAAATAGTCCAGGGCCTCCGATTTTTGAGATATAGAGATTTTATTTTTCAAAGTTTACCAAAAATGTGTGCAAATAACAATCACGAGTTATTTTTATGCAATTCGACTCCTACACAGCTAATTTTGTTTTCTTCAACATAAAAATTTGCGCCATTCACGAAAAAATAAGCAGAAAAATTATCCTTAAAATATTTTAAATATACTCTCGATTCTTTCAGAAACATTTTCCGGGCCATTTTACATGGATGGTACCATTTTTTATTAAAAAAAAAACGAAATTATCTAGGTAGGAGTCGAATTAAAAAAAACTAACTGGTAATTGTTATTGCACACATTTTTTTCAAACATTTTGAAAACAAAACCTCTATAGCTCAAAAATTGGAGGCCCCGGCCTATTTTTAATCACTCAATCATCTGCGACTTTTAAAACTCATAGTAGTCTCCCTTTAATTGATAATTCAACGTCTTTTCTCGAAGAATTTTGAAAGAAAAAAGTGAATCATTTTTTTTCAGAATTATGTGAAAAATTACAAAAAAGTGGGGTGTTTCGACCAGTGCTAATTTAATCGCCTCCGAAGATGAAGCACAGACTCCAGAAGTTCTACTGGCGTATCAAAAAGTACGGGTGATCAATACGGGAATAAAAAGGAATACTTTTAGAGTCAGATCATCAAATAGATTCCGAGATAATGAGAATTCAATCACTTTTTCCGCAGAATTCAAATCCAAAACACTTTGAATCGAATGGGGAAAGCGTCGTTGGTGCCCTCCAACGCCCGGATACCACGGAAGCTTCAACAAATTTTGTCAATATGTGCAGTCGCGGACTTAAGTTCGTGAACGCCTGCACTTGCATCCAATGTGTTTTGTTCATGAACTTTAGTACCCGACTGTATATGATAGTTCTATGCAACTTCAATGAGTGAAATGATTTCTCAAACATATATAATATAGTTATAATATAATTAAATATATATAATATAATTAAATGTTAAAATGTATAATCGTTTTTTGCAACATCGATAAATCTATAGTTTTGTAGTTCCAAAATAAATCGAATATTTTTAATTTGTTTCAATGTTTTATAAAAACAAAAAATGGTACAACCCCTCCCTTCCTCTCCCCCCTGCGCACCGCGCCGGAACCTACGGTACCTAGCCATAAAATTTAGACAAGGACAGACATACTGAACGATACCCCAAAAATGAAGACTAGAGCGACCAAAGGAAGATTGGTGTCGCTCCAACCGTCATAAATGGGAACGATTCTTGTCTTCCTCAAATCTTCCTTGGTCTTCATGAGTCCTATAACTACAACTATCGGAGCGATATTTGAACGACTCTTGTCGTCCTCATTTTTAGGGTCATCGAGGATGAGACGACTATAGTCTTCCCTGTGTCTTCCTATGTCGTTAAGGATTTATTGAAAAATCGGAGCGACTTGGAAGACACGAGGAAGATTCGGAACGATCAATTTTTCGATTCGGGTACGGTCGGCTCTTTAAACAGAATATTTTTAACATTTTATGCTCAACGCTTCTCAACGTTGTCACTATCATAAATTAACATTGAAATCATGAAAAATGATTCTTCGAATTATTATTAAAATCAGGGCCTATGGCTGAATCGTATGTACCGTCAGTGAGCTGGTTATGGAACCGGTATCAGTTATGGAATCAGCGTTACATTTAGCCGAAAATCCATGTGACATTATATATTCACTACGATAAACAAAGTTGAATGGAAACTATGGACTGTATACTTTCTCTGGAACCAATACGGTTCCATAACTGGGCTCTGTTTCTTAAAGGGTAATGTTAACGCTTGCATGTGTTGAATTTTAGAGTCGTCCTCGTGTGTATAGTTATTCATTTTCGGAAACCAAAAAATTTCAATCATTCCATTACTATATTGCGCAGTGCCTGAAGTTTTCTGGTTTTCAAAAATTAACAACTATACACACGAGGACGACTCTAAAATTCAACACATGCAAGGGATACCGTTGCCGCTTAAGGGTTCCGTGGCTGGGTTACTGACAGCAAGCAGTAGGATTTTTCTCCTCAAAATTTAAGCCAATAGAAGTGCACTATTCGACGTCCCGTGGTACAACCTACATGGTTTTCAACTGATAATTTTCTGATAATTTCATCTGGTAATTGCTATAAAAAACAAAAGATCATTCAAGCGAGTGAATCCCTTATCGAAACAGAAAGATCGATTTTGTCTCATGGTGCAATTCGCTTGGTCGAAATTTCGATGAAAAAGTTCTGTCCCCAAATGCCACTTGACCTTCTAAATTAATCGGGTATTACATATGTCAATTTTGCAATAGGACTTTCATCACAAATTGTTTGATTTTAGTTTTTAATATTAAATTTTCCAAAAAAAGATAGTGACAGCAGAAATAGGCAGTAATATTAGATTTCGACAATATTAAAAAGGATTTATCTCCTTATATTGTTCAAAGTTTAACTATATTTCACAAATTTAAGATTACTAAAAATAATCAGTAGTAATACCACGAGACCTCTAAAATTATCGGATATTTCCCGATTGTTTTATTGCGTAGCAACGAGAGGGAGAAGTTTTGCAGATTAAAATCGACAATTTAACCAGATTGAACGGATTTTTGTGCAAAATTTATCCCGATCGTTGATACGCAGGAAAACATCAGGGAAATGTTCGATTAATTTTGGAGGTCGAGTGGTATTCGACGGATTATTTTTGGTAATCGGATCCTTTCCAAACCGACTCATTTTGACTTTCTTCATGACTTTCTTTCACTCCACAGGATAATATTTGACAGTTATTTGGTTAGAGAAACAATTGCAGAGCTAAAGGGAAATTATCAAAAGCTAGGGGGAAATAACCGCTGTAATTTTAATTGGGAAGTACTTCATATTATTGAATACTGAACTCTGATTGGCCCAGGGCAGGCCAGATCCGATTACCAAAAATAATCCGAGAAATACCCCTCGAGCGTCAAAATTGATCGGGTATTTCCCTCAAGCTTCCCTACAAACAAGCGATCGTACCAAGTTTTGCAGAAAAATGTTTTCCAGCACCCGATGCATTATCGGAAGGTCCCGGGTTCAAACCCGGACCCGGTCTGGACTATCCATTTTTTTCAGTAAAAATTTTCTGGTTATTCATATTGAGAATAACCCGGTTCCCCTGCTACCTCATCCAAATCCCACCCAATCATTTCTGATGACTCAGAGTACAGTCACAAAGATGTGGAACGCTATATAAATTCCCTTCTTTAATCATGAAAAAAAAGTTCTCGCGTAAGCGCTCGGGATTTTTTAACCTCCAAAACTTGACACCCTCATTTGTTTGCAACGAAACTATTGGGAAATACCCGATAATTTTGAAGCTCTTGGGGCATTACGACTGAAAATTTTAAGGCCGGATTCGTGTAGAATATAGGATATTATGTCTAATATATGTGGACGAGATATTCACATATATGGGCCCACTTTGTCGATTATGGTTACCGAAATATTCACGTTTTCGTTTCTGCAACTCCCATTTTAGGTGTTTCGTTTTTATTTCTCCGGGGGAACAGACGGAAAGAGAGTATCATTGTTCTTGCGCCTTGATTCAATCCCTGAACGGCGTGTATTAGAACATTTATGACATATTATTCTTTTTTATTTGACTGACTGATTTTTTCCCCATCATTTGCGAATGTCAAATTATTGTTTTCATCATGTTGTGACGAAAAATGAACTTTTCGGCACGCTCCGCGTGCCTAAAAGTCCAATTTCCGCCACATTGTGATGAAACATATTGTTCGTAACTCGTGAAAAAATGTTTTTTGCACTCGTTACGAAATATACTATATCGAATGTTTCACGGATCATTCCTATGGGTATTTTGAGTCGGTAAACCTGCGGAGTATTTTCTCTCTCTCATTGTCAGTTCTATGGTCTAACCTATTACCTCCCCCATGATGTTATTCTAGTGATTATATTGGCATTCGAATTGCACGGTGAAGGCGTGATTGCCACACGTAAGCCTCAATGGAGGGAATTTGCTCCGAAACTCATAATTTCCGGTAGCATTTTTTGTAATACCTGCCTCGAAAGTTTACTTTTCGAAACCGCTTAGTGTGTGTAAAGCGGTTGTTTTAAGCACAATGTGCGTAGAGTTCAGAGAACGTGCGTAAAGTGATCTCTCATGCGTAAAGCTTCGCTTCCGAACAGTGAACTCGGCAGGTATTACAAAAAATAGGATGTGTTACGCGTGCGTACGAAAAAGTGGTTCGTTATGCACTTGGAACACAATATGGGGTATTCCATGTGAACTCACCCAGGTTAAAACCCTCACCATCGCCAATCATATTGCCGATTTTTCCTGTGGTTGTATATGGAAAAATATGACTTTTCAAATTTTGTCAGATTTTTGAGGCATCCTGTGGGCAGCCATGTTTTTTTGCAAGTTTTATCTTTAAATGCCTGTAACTTCCGTAAAAATCAACCGATTTGAGTTTTTTTTTACAAAATGTGGGTCTTCGACTACACTTTCCATATAAAAATATGCCAATTTTTTTCAATTCGTTCTTCCATCGATTTCCTCAGAAAAACCTCAAAAAACTTCAAAAAATGAGTCGTTTTTAAAGTTGGACCCTTTTTATATTTTTCAAAAAATTTCAGTGAATATATTGGACTAAAATAAAATTTTTCACCAAAAGCCAAAGCCTAAAGGAAAGGGGTCTATTAGAACACACCACTCGGAAAGATTTATTGTTAACGAATTTTCAAAAAATCATCAAATTGTTCCTGATTCGAATATAATGCAGTGATTTTTCAGGCAGTCAATTCAAATAATTCTTCTGCGTTCAAATGCGAAAAGAATTTTGAAATTTTTGAAATTTCTCATCCCGGATTCATATATTCAAATTGGAAATGACGGCCATGAAATGGGAAACCCACTTTGGCGTTTGGTGAAAAATTTTGTTTTGGTTCAATATATTCACTGAAATTTTTTGAAAAATATGAAAAGGGTCCAACTTTAAAAACGTCTCGTTTTTTGAAGTTTTTTGAGGTTTTTCTGAGGAAATCGATGGAAGAACGAATTGAAAAAAATTAGCATATTTTTATATGGAAAGTGTGTTCGAAGACGCACATTTTGTAAAAAAAAATCAAATCGGTAGATTTTTACGGAAGTTGCAGGCATTTTAAGATAAAACTTGCAAAAAAACATAGCTGTCCACAGGATGCCTTAAAAAACCTGAAAAAATTTGACAAGTCAGATTTTTCCATATACAACCACAGGAAAAATCGGCAATATGATTGGCCATGGTGAGGGTTTTGACCTGGGTGAGTTCACATGGAATACCCCATATACTATTTTCGAATAACTTTCTTACGAAATGTAGAACAATTCCTGAACCTAGGCGTACTTTCAAGAAAGGTTTGATTTATCTGTCATGAGTTTCTTTTCAATGGTTAAATTTTTTTTGGGAGTTATTAGAAAAGTTCCCTGATTGAGAGTGAAGTAATCTCGGTTTTATAGCTGGAGGGTTTACTAAAATATTCAAAAAATTTTTTTAACGCCGAGATCTAGAAAACGAACGAAAAAATTCAATGATGCAGCATACTCACATATTTCTCCCATGATTTTCATTATTTTTACTTGTTACACGAAACACCTTAACCCTCGATCCCTCGCGCGAGGCCAATAGCTTTCATCCGTCGCGCGGTTAGCGCAGCGCCACTGCGTTAAATCGAGCGCACTGTTGCCACGTTGATACTTACTGCTATACGCGTATTTTAAGTGTGGTAGTGAATGTAGCAACACTGTCGCTCGAGCGGTCGACAGGGACTCACTCGGACCGGCCGGCGCGGCGCCACTTTATTGTCCGATCGACGTTTCTTTTTTTTAGCTCAATAAATTTCCCGAGAAAAAAACGGACAATGCCAACGCTTACTAAAAGGATTGAACTAGGAACTCTGATTTTTTCTGAATGTTTAAGCGTCGAGAAACCCGCTAAAATATAAAAAAAAGAGCGGCGCCGCGCTCATTGAGCGAGTGATCGAGGGTTAAACTAAGTTTATAATAATTTCTTCGATTTTCTCTAGACACGTCATTTTTCACGAGATTGAGCTTATGTTGCGCTTAAATTGTGCAGAATGTTATCAAAATTATCGGAGTATTCATAACTGTATATCGACAAAGTGAGCCTTTTTCATGCGGACGTCCACATATATTTATAATGAATTTTGTTTTTCTAATGTGTACGAACTTGAAATACTCTTGTGCGGCACTAGTATATCTTGTCCTGTTATCTCCCTCTCCATCTTCTCCAGTATTGCTTAGAATAGGGGCGAGCGTCTCGTAATTCGTGAAATTGTCATCAGGATTCATACTGAGATAAGGTATAAAACTTCGTCGTGTCACGTTCACATCGAACTCTCGGCAGAGTGGCGTGTTCCAAGTATTCCCACATGTCGTCCATGGAAGCATGCTGGTAAATGATGCGAAGAAATAGCGAAGAGCCCATGCGATTATCACGTTGTAATAAAAATCAACGTAGAAGGCGATTAAAACTACCGCATAACCAATTCCTTGAACAAACCCAACATTTCATTCAACAATTAATGAAAATAATATGATAGAATTCTTCCTACACTGACTTTGCGAGAAAAAAAGCATGTTCTTGAACATTTTTTTAAACAAGATCTATGCGCGCGCTGATCTATTCATTTGTTGAAATGAAGAAATGGAATTCATTAAATTTCATTTTCTCATGAATACTTTATAAATATTGATAATGAATCAAAGAGAATTCGACTAATGATTGAAGTGAATAGCGAAGTAGAGTAAAAGAATCTATAAAGAATTTTTCATTTTCAATTAATTATCTTCAATTTTTTAAAATAATCGGTCTCCATAAAAGGACAGAATTTATTGATTTTACCGATGATATATATACATGTATATATGACGTGAAAGAAATTTACCACTGAAGAAGTTGAAATTATGTCACTGAAGAATTTGAAAATGCCGCGTGTTTTTTTTGTGAATAACTTCGTGTCACATATTGACTAATTAGAATTAAGGATTAGCGTCAACAGAGGATTAGCGTCGGTCAGGTAGTTTCGAGATATTTCGATATAAACCAACTTCACGTTTCTTTCATCTTTAGTAAGTAGCACCAAAAGAATCGCAAGGGAATGAACAAGACATGAATTGTTTCATTTGAACATGGAAAAGTTTCAAATATGAATAATCCTTCTTCTTTCAACAACGCAATATTTGGCTTGGAAAGAGCATCATTCACGTGAGATAAGACCTTTTTAGGGTAAAAATATCTCATTAGGTGAAGTTCACCCAGAAATATTGTGTTCGTAAGTTACAAAATTATCATAATATCAGCATTATTATTCTATTTGCGATGCAATTTCTTATTTTTGAATATTAAAAGCTGAAACGACAAACTACTCTTTCTTGTTTCGAATAAAACGAATATTTTTCAGGAGTCAAAATTGCACACACAGAGAAAAAAATGTAAATTCAAAATTTTCCTTCTAGATTCTAGAATCTGCAGTTTAGAATTTGCAGTTTGTCTAAAATTTAGAAAAAAATTAATTTTAGAAAATAAATAAATAAAATTAATCAACCAAAAAATGATGGTTTTAAGGCAAAAATATTCTGGAATCTATCGAATTAGGGGATTAAGTTCCCCTCATTAGCACGTTTTCAAAATGAAAGGCATTTTGGAAATTTTGAATTGAACCTTTGAAAAAATGGAAAAAATTGTCCTAAATGGTTGGGCTCAGATAATTCAGCATAATCTGAAACGTGCAGATTCACTATCCCCTAAAGTGGACAATTCCCGAGTCGAATATCTGGACCTTATTCCCCCCTATTACCTCCTTGAGATATTTTTTCCTCCTTTCTTCATCCTATACATCCTGAATAACTCCTTATATGATCCTGCCTCATCCTAAAGGCTTAAAAACCCTTCTCAACTGATACTTTTTTCCCCCTTCTCCTCCTGTCGAATGAAAAGGAATCATAAGTCCCCTGAATTAACCCTGATAGCCAGGATGATTGAGTAGCTCACTATTTTGTTCATTTCTGTTTGCGGTGAAAATTACCGAAATTCCCATCCTTATTTTTGACTGTCGTTTCTGACCGTTATTTTTTACCCTTATATATGACCCTTGAGTATGACCTTAATTTTCACCTGTATTAAATATATAAAAAAAATACCTCGAAAGGGTTTGTAGGTTCTTTCCAGGAGGGATGGAGTGGAAAACATTTTAGGGGGTGCAGGCGATAAGTAGGTTTAACACACCTCCTGTTTTCCTCCTGAACCCTCGGAATTTGGAAATAACTTGCACGTTCAGGCGGAAACCAGGGGGTCTTTCTGAATGTAAATACACCCTAACTTCATCCTGGTCCTCCTACTCATGATAGGTGTTCAAGGGGGAATTCAGGTCCTAATATTCGACTCGGGTTCTTCTTAGAAAGAAAAATATTTTAAAAAATGCAAGTTTAGAATCGAAGTTTCTAGAATCTAGTAAAAAGAGACATGGAATTTATCGGAAGAATTTCAGATTCAAGAAGAAAATGGATGAAAATAAAAATAATACGGATCATTTCTAGAATTTTTTCTATAAAAATAATTCGATATGATGGTTGAGTTTATCATTCTTCGAAGGATAAATTCAACCATGATGATCAATTTCATGATTTTTTTTCTCTGTGCAGAACATGAAAAATTTTTGGTATAATTAACTCTTTTCGGACAAGAATTTTTCATCCTAGGATTCTTTTCCAATATTCAGCAATGCTAAATCTCTTGTCTTTTTTGGTTTAAACAAGACTTGTTTGGGGCCATTCACGTATTATGTCACACTTTTTTTTTAATTTTTAGACTCCCTCAGTCACAAACCGCCATAAACATGGACCCCCCCTTGCATATTATGTTTCCTCTGTTATGGCGATTTTTTTAGTTTCTTCATAAAATTGAATTTGAAGAATATGAACGAGAAAGAACAAAGGATTAAGTGAACAATCAAATCTTTAAGGTGATGCTCTTTGAACATTTCGTAATTAACATTGTTGTATACTGGTCAGTAGCTTCTTATTATTAACGTTATCAAACAGTATATTGTGTTACTAGTGCGTAAAGTTCCACTTTTTCACACGCACGTGTAACACATCCTTTTTTTTGTGGTACCTGCCGAGTTCACTGTTCGGAACGGTAGTGGGAGTAATGTGGTTGTTTTTGTGCATGAGTGCGTAAAGTTCAAGAGCGAACTTTACGCACGCCGTGCGGAAAACAACCGCTTTACGCACACTAAACCGGTTCGAAAAGTGCACTTTTGAGGCAAGTATTACAAAAAAATTATAACATTCATCATATTTTCAGTCAAGAATCGCAATGATTATTTTATTAAATAGTCACTCTGATGGTGGCCACAGGAGACTCCCGTTATAGTTGCACACCTTGAAAATAGTAGATTTCATCATTCGGTCCATAAAGTATTTTCTGACGAATGTGGGTTTACAATCACGTCCGACAGGAAATACTTTGGGAACCGTATGATGTAATAGTGCATTTCGACATAAAGCGTAAAAAAAATTTCTGGTGAATGTGAGGTTGCAGCCCGAGCCCAAGACGGGTCTCAAAAAAGAAATTATAAAAAATTATTGATTACGTATATTCGAATTTAATCGATGGGCCTTTTGTGTTGAGGTACCATTGACCACCAAACAATTTGCAATCATCCTCTGAAAAAAAAAGTATATTAACTTTAAAAAATAGTTTCTACATTGTAGAAACTCCTGTTGTTAAGCTTTATTGTTGGTGGGACCATAAAAACTAACGAATTTGGGGATGGTTTTTAAAAACAAATATTTTCTAAAACCAATGCTGAATTTTTTTCAATTAAAAAAAAAACATTTCGATTGAACTAAAAAATTTCGGCCGAGGTATTTAAAGGGCGTAAGTGCCGCATGCAGGGAGGAGTGGTCAAATATCGGGAGCTTCAGATGTCAGGAGGGGAGTCTTATATATGGAGATTTTTTCAGGGGGTCAAAAATTGGTGGAGGGGGGGGTCAATTTTTTGGTTGTGAATTTTCAATGTACAAGCCCCCCCTCTCCCCAATTTTACCGTAAAAATTGGGAGGTTCTCAATTTTTGGGTTGTGAATTCTCGATGCACAACCTCCTCACCCTCCAATTTTTTCAGTAAAAATTCGCTATCTCCCTTAGTTTTGGAGATATCCTTGAAAAACTCGCCAACGAACTAAATCGTCTAAGGGAGGAGGGGGGGGGGGATTCTGAATTCTCGGTATACAAAACCCTCTTTCACCAAATACTTCTCTTTACAGAACCCTTCTCTTTACAATACCTCCCTCTTTGCAAAACCCCCTCTTTCCAACCCTCCCCTCCCATAAATATGACTCCCCATATGAATCCACCCTTTTACATCCTACCCCACACCTAGACCCCCTTGATCAACCACCATTCAATAAAATCTGCCCGTATATGAGACCCCCCCCCCC
>NW_021680535.1:576600-590488 GCF_001412515.2 Diachasma alloeum
AGGGATATCACAACCCCCATGTATAATTCTCCCATACACAAAGCCCCCTCTTTACAAGCCCCCCCCCCCAAATTAATTTTTTTTTCTAGATTTAAGACAATATTTTTTCTAAAATTAAGCATATCTTGGTTTAAAATTAATCCCAAATTTAATCATTAATTTTAAACGATTTTTTTCTAAAATTAGGAAAAAATGCCTAGATTGTAGAAAAGTAAAGGTTTGAAACCACGGTTTCTAAAATAAAGACACTTTTTTTTAAAACGAATCCACTTTTTTTCTCTGTGTATGTTTATATTTCTCCGCTAGCTTGAATTTGCCGTTTAAATTATATGGCCTCTAGCATAGATATTTTCGTCAGAAGATTGCAAAACTCTTTTCTGAGGAGTGTGAGGTTTACAGACCGAGGCGAAGCCGAGGAATGCAATCACCAGACTCGCAAATGTTTTCGGCCAAGTGACGAACATAATTTTTCGTGTCACGGGACCTGAAAAACGGCAATTTGCCGTTTAAATTATATGGCCTCTCGAATAGCTATTTTCGTCAGAACGCTGCAAAACTCTTTTCTGAGGAGTGTGAGGTTTGCAGACCGAGGCGAAGCCGAGGAATGCAATCACCAGACTCGAAAAAGTTTTCGGCCAAGTGACGAACATAATTTTTCGTGTCACGGGACCTGCAGGTCCCTCGACACGAAAATTAATATACACACCTCGCCATGGAAAACATATCACCCTCCCCCACGTGCTTGCCATCATCACTTTCGGCTCGGAAGGCAATCTTGCACGTGGGGGACGGTGATCTGTTTTCCAAGACTCGGGCATGTAATGTATTATTTCTTCACACTGTCCGCAAACAACGTTTTACGGGCAGTGTGATGAAAAAGTTTTTGTCGGTCATGTGACGAACGATACTTTTCAGTCATATGACAAACGATGCATTACGGCCGAAATATCCAAAAATTTTATTTGCGATTACGTCGATTAAAACTGAAAACATATGATGTGACATTAGAACCTAGTAAACAACCCCCTCCCGCCTTTCGTCACAAAGTGTCGCATACCACACACCCTTGCTTATAAGTATGTAAAATCTTCGGAACTTGTCTCTTACATTTACCGTCTTATGTCTGCTCAATCGTGCCTCCGACTACCATGTATATACATGTAATTAAACATTTAATTAAGCAATTATATCTGAATGTATAAAATTTGACCCTGTAACTGACACTATGCTGTTGGGTCTATATACAATAAATCCTATCGTAAAAATAAATAAATAAATTTCGGTGAGATCAATCAATGTTTTCTTTTGAAAAGATACTCAAAAAGAGTCAATCGGGCGTTGACTTTGGGGTAGAAATGATTTTCCGATTACATCTTTAATAATCGTTTGTTTTTTTTATCATAAGTGCTTATTTCACTGGAATTGAATATCTGAAACGTCCTGATATTTCCCTGGATAATTGCATTATTCTACGGAAAATGTTTTCTGATAAGTCACTTGCCTTTGAGAAGTGGTACCAGACGTCCCCAACAGGTAATGGCGCCTTTCCGGTTGAATTGCCCCAAGGCCAGCTCCATGTAGAAAAGCGGGATCCCACCCACCACCAGCATAATGCAATATGGAACCAGGAATGCACCTGTTCAGAACAGGAAAATTGAATGACTTGACCTTTCTTAAACATGAAATAAAACTTTTAACCGACATTGGTTTTGAAAAACACACTAGAGATTCACTGATTAAACTATGCAAATTGTCAAATTGTAATCCGTATGTATACACTGCTTGAGCGTAGGAAAATATTTAATATTGTATAGTTGAAAATATTCTAAATTGACATAGACAAGAGTTTTTGATTTTCGGGAACATGTCGCTGATTTTCAGAAATCTATTACCAATATTGGTGATACTGGATACTTACTAGAATAGCCCTGATTATTAGTGATTTCTATCACTGAAATTTGGTGATAAGTTCCCAAAAATTAGGATGGGTGTAAAATAGTGACGATGTCACTGGAAATTATTAATAATAACATTAAGAATTACAATCACGAATGTGGGGATAAATACCTAAAAACTAGAGATAAATTCTTGAAAATCTGTGACATGTTTCCAAAAATTAGAACTTTTTTCTCCATGTTCATGATGAAATAAAAAAAAATCCGTCCGCAAAACAGCCTCCGAAGCCATCACCGGCATCACCAAACAAAAAGAAAACCAGCGAAGGACCAGGAGTGAATCGACCCACTCGGCAGACCGACAATGGGAAATATTCACACAGAAAAAAGAGGTTATTTTCTAATCGTCACTTTTTGACCCTTATATTCTCAGCTCCATTACTAACAGTCACTTTCTGATCCTCAATTTCTGATATCTATATTCTGACCCTATCTTTTTGGCTGTTATATTCTGATGCTTATTATTTGACGCTTATGTCATAACCCATTATCTGACCCTCATTTTTTTAATCTAACCAACTGACCCTTTCCTATTCGACCTAAGAATGGTCGTAATTTGTTCGAAAATTCTTCGTTAATTACGAATAAGTAAATATAAAATACGAAAAAATCATCCCAATTTGCTAATGCGCAACCGTAAATGACGTTTATGTAATCGTCATTTACGGAGATTTTGAACGTAATTCATGCTGCAACTTCTAGCGTAAAATACGTTCCGGAAAATGAAAAAGAGGGCTTCTTAAATATAGCTTACTTTTAAGTTTTTCTATGTGTTGCACAAGATGTGTTATTCGACTATCGTATAATAACCTATACCTTGACGGGAAATATGGTGATACTATTGAATAAGGGGACAACCCGTGAAACTACAGCTACAAAAAACTACAATCTCCTCAAAAACGAGGCCGAAATGGTCTGCAAAGGGATCTCGACAAAAAAGACCAGAGAAAGATATTAGGTGTACAAATAAGTTTTAGGACACTTTGCAAAAAATTAAAAATTCATTTTCGAAAAAAAGAAAACTACATTTATTCATCAAAATAATCTCCATCATTTTGAATGACCTTTAGCCATCTGTTAGGTAATTCATTAGGAAATTATCGACCCGTTTTTGCACTTCTTCAAATGTTTTGAATCGCACATAACTCAATTTGTTTTGCATCTTCCGAAACAAGTGAAAATCAGTTGGAGCTAAGTCTGATGAATACGCCGGGTGTGGCACAACTTCCCATCCAAGAGCTATTAACGTATCTTTGACCGGTTTACCCACATGAGGCCTGGCGTTGTCATAGAAAAATGTTACTGGACGTTTTCCTTTGCCAGTCAATGAATGTTTTGTCGAATTTCTGGGTTCAATCTTATTAATTGTTGACGACAGCGATCGGCAGTAACTGTCTCGCCAGACTTCCAAAGTTCATAATGCAGTACGCCTTTCATATCCCACCATAATCACAGCATGATCTTCTTACAGTGAATATTGCATTTCGGTGTCAATGTCGCCGGTTCGCCAGGGTTAACCCAATGATATTTGCGTTTCGGATAATGAAAATAAATCCACTTTTCATCGCCGATCGCAACTTTCCACAAAAAAGACTTTCTATGTTGCTTATTGTAAAGATTCGGACATATGTCAAGTCGACTATTTTTATTTTCTTGAGTCAAAAAGTATGGCACCCACTTTGTTCCTTTTCGAATCTTTCCCATTGCGTTTAAGCGATAGGAAACGGTCTGTTGAGTTACTCCAAGCTGTTTTGCAAGTTGTTTTTCCGTCTGGCAAGGGTTTTCATCCAGCAACGCTTGCAGTTCTAGTCATCCACCCTCACAGGAGCCCCGGTACGTTCACGGTCACTAACGTCGACATCACCTTCTTTAAATCGCTTATACCAATATTCACATGTACTTTTAGATACAATGTTGTCCCCAAGAACAGAACAAGTCGATTGACATGCTTTCCTATCAGTTTTTTCTTGATGGAATTCATAGCGAATGCAGTGTCTAATAAATCAGCTTATCGGTCTGCATGTTTTATTCACAGAATTTAAGGTTGTGTTTATGACTCTCTTATGTTTTGATACTACATAACAAACTCCACAATATCATATGTAAGCGGTAATTTTGAGTTACTTTCATGACACGAAATCGAAGTGTCCTAAAACTTATTTGTACACTTAATATATCTACAGGAACTCAGATCATCTCAATCACACTCGGAGTCCTTAGTAGCGATAAAGATCCTGGAGGAACAGGACGAGAGTAGTCCTGTAAATTTACTCGATTGTGTGAGATTCTACAAGCTTTATTATCACTCAAGTAAACGAAGTGATGATATTTTAGGTCCTGGTTACATCAAATGCAATAAATTTACTGTCCGCTAGCTTACGTAAAAAAACAAGTGGGCAATTACTCTTTTTTATAATTTCGTGTAGTCAAATTCAAATTTTCAAATTTTCACCGGTTTTTCGTTGCAAGGGTTAACTTGCCAACGCGGCCATCGCCCGAGGGCCTTCAGCCAGGGAATGTTGAATGTGGAGTGGATTTTTCAGTTGAAAATTCCGTGCAATATTCGGTTTGAAAATTGTGTTGAATTTTCAGTTGAATATTATGTGGAAAATTGTGATGAAAAATTGGTGTGGAATTTTGGCCCGGCCGGGGCTCGAACCTGGGAGCTTGAGGTTGTGAATCTCATGCTGCTACCAAGTGCGCCACACAGCCGGGTTTCGTGTAGTCATTTTTGTTAGTAAATTACTAATTTGCTTTCGAATTTATGTTTTTAATTAGATAAGGATCCTCAGGGATACTGGACCACTGACAGAAAATTGATCATATTTGTTCTGGCTTCCGAATGGAAGCTTTGTAATCGTGATTTTTTTCGATTTTTTTATTTTGGATGAAAATGTCTGCAAATGTCATAAAACGTAAAGAAATGATGTTTTGACAACATATCTGTGTGTGTAGGTATGTGTGCACATGTGTATTCGTATGTTCGTATGTGTGTTCGTATGTTCAACACATTCAGTGTTTCTGATTTGAAAAAAAAGACAAAAAAAACAAAATTACCAATTTTCTGTCAGTGGTCCGCTTTTGCTCTACCCTCCCCTAATTTCCATCATTGAAAATAACTTGTATCAACAAATTTCATGAATTTTCATTATGAAAAAGAGAAATGACTCCATCTTGGATATTAGGAGCTTAAGACAAAAGTGGGCGTAACATCCGAACAAAAGTTAGATCATGGGAGGAGCATAAGGCAACCGAAAAAAGAGTCAATATGCCTAATAAGAAAAGAACACTCCCTCTTGTCCTAATATTTGGTCACCGAAGGGACACGTAAACACCTGTTTCGCCCATTAGAAAAATCAATATAGTTCTCTATGGGTGGTATTGGACAGGGCAGAAACCGAAGGTGCAGAAACAGGTGCCCTATGGAAATAGTGGGATTTTTCCCCAACTGAACTTTCTCTCTCAGAAAAGCCGGAGGCCATGTTGGACATTAACTTCAAAATTGAATTGCCACCCCTGTCCTATCAAATCAATGGATTGACGTAAAAAGTGACAACATTGATTCTTCTAAGCTAGAGTATATTCAAAAACCAATGTGTTCACCACAACCCTTGAGACTTGAACTTCAAAAGGGGGTTTTATACAGCCATTTTCCACACCATCACGTGTTACGTGAATCCGACTTCACTCCAGAAGGGCAGGACCGGGCCAAATACAACACTGAAGACCACCTAACAACTTCGTATTTTCTTGTGAACTTCATGTATAAGAATGACATATTTATGACTTTTTCCTATGCCCGACGACCAACGAATTTCCCAATTAATTGAAGGGGGATCACAGCTCATTGGCTTACGGAGCTCAATCAGTATATAAAGGGATGAATTTGTTCCCTAAGAGTCAGTCTTGACTTATCTGCATTTATCCACACATCAAGTTGCACTGATTCTTCGTAACGACTCATTTCGACTGAGCGATAAGGTCGCACCGGTCAAGTGGACGCTCTTAATCGAGATTTGGCTATAACCTCTTACGTTGATCATCGCAATCCTGTGGACTACTCTCTGTCTTTCACTGATCAGGTAAAAGAGTTAATTTCTTCAAATCCACAGTTAATTCCCCGAGTATCTTGTCAGCTTTCTGCGAGGTCTTCAGTGTCATTCAATTCATCATCAAGGTCCTTTGACTCCTCGAAGCTATTCTTCCTGCCTGAACTTCAAGGCTTCACCGAACAAGTGAGCCTCGAGGACCAGTATTTGCCTGTTAATCTACACATTGAATGCAAGGGAGATCCTAAATCTATAAAATTTACCAACAAAGTTCCTCTGTACCAAGTCTAAATTTATCTACGAGTGCAGTTGCCAGAGTTACGAAATTCCTATCACTAAATAGTACATTATCGCCGTGTGACATAAAAAATATTTTTGAGGGTTATTCACTTAATTACCAATTCCAACTCCTACGCAGGACAATGCATCGTATACTTTGGTGTTTGATCCCACACAATTAGATCCCAACTATAAAAATTACTGTTTCCATTCATCGGTTACTACCTGTTTTAATTAGTTACGGTGCAGTCGACTCAAGGGGTCACCTTTTATCTACTATTTTGAGTCACCTAACAACTTAGTGTCCGCAACAGCCCTAATAATCATATACGTGTCCCACAACCGACCATAATCATGAAAAGGTATTGAAGAGGGAGCTTTTTGAAGAGGAAAGTTCCTCTTCAGTTTTTGGATCAGACAATTTTTTTTGTCTGACTCTTTTTTTCATTTTGGATGTGACTACTTTTTCAGGGCCGAATTTTATTTTTAAAAAAGGGGTCCTAATTTTTTTTACCCATTTTTTTGGGGTGGAATATTGACCCACGTCAACCACACTCCGCTTATTGCCCTCTCGCGCCCAAAATTATTTCGAAAATCCAAAAAGGACATGAGAAAATGAGATATAATTTTTCGTTTTTTGGGAATTTTTTTCATGCGGTCTGTTGGGTCTGTTGCCAACCTACCAACCTGTTGACATTGAAACGCTCCATTATCACCCCCTCGCCGACCAAATAATTTTCAAAAATCAAAAAAAATTATTTGAGAATGTTTTTTTTTCTCTCCCCATGAGGCCTATCAGGGCTGTTAAACCAATATATCGACATTCAAACTCTCCCCCAATGCCCTCTAGCCCGCCAAATCATTTTCAAAATCCCGATTGGAAATTGGAAAATGGATTATTATAATTTCTTTCGTTTTTCTTGCGTTTTTTTTACGTGGTCTGTAGGGTCTGTTACCAATCTACCAACCTGTCAAAATTGAAATTCTCCATAATCAGTCCCTCGCCCACCAAACCATTTTCAAAATCCCGATTGGAAATTGGAAAATGGATTATTATAATTTCTTTCGTTTTTCTTGCGTTTTTTTTACGTGGTCTGTAGGGTCTGTTACCAATCTACCAACCTGTCAAAATTGAAATTCTCCATAATCAGTCCCTCGCCCACCAAACCATTTTCAAAATCCCGATTGGAAATTGGAAAATGGATTATTATAATTTCTTTCGTTTTTCTTGCGTTTTTTTTACGTGGTCTGTAGGGTCTGTTACCAATCTACCAACCTGTCAAA
This sequence comes from Diachasma alloeum, assembly GCF_001412515.2. Classification (NCBI taxonomy): domain Eukaryota; kingdom Metazoa; phylum Arthropoda; class Insecta; order Hymenoptera; family Braconidae; genus Diachasma; species Diachasma alloeum. Next base: position 584,168 of record NW_021680535.1, read on the forward strand.
ATTGAAATTCTCCATAATCAGTCCCTCGCCCACCAAACCATTTTCAAAATCCCGATTGGGAATTAGACAATGAAATATAATTGTTTTTTCGTTTTTCTTGCGTTTTTTTACGTGGTCGGTTGGGTCTGTTACCAACCTATCAGCCTGTCAAAATTAAAACGCTCCATAATCAGCCCTTCACCCGGCAAATAATTTTGAAAATTCAAAAAAAAATATTTGAAAATGTTTTTTCATCTCGTTATATCGCCTATCAAGTCTCTTACCAACCTATCGACTTTAAAACGCTCCCCCAATGCCCTCTCGCCCGCCAAATCATTTTCAAAATCCCAATTGGAAATTAGAAAATGAAATTTTTTTTTGTTTTTCTTCTGTCTTTTGGACGTGGTCTGTTGGGTGTGTTACCACACTAACAACCTGTCAAAATTAAAACGCTCCATAATCAGCCCCTGGCCCGCCAAATCATTTTCAAAGTCCTGATTGGAAATTAGAAATTGAAATATTATTTTTTTGTCGTTTTTCTTGCGTTTTTTTTACGTGGACAGTTGGGTCTGTTGCCACGCTACCAACCTGTCAAAATTAAAACGCTCCATAATCAGCCCCTGGCCCGCCAAATCATTTTCAAAGTCCTGATTGGAAATTAGAAATTGAAATATTATTTTTTTGTCGTTTTTCTTGCGTTTTTTTTACGTGGACAGTTGGGTCTGTTGCCACGCTACCAACCTGTCAAAATTAAAACGCTCCATAATCAGCCCCTGGCCCGCCAAATCATTTTCAAAGTCCTGATTGGAAATTAGAAATTGAAATATTATTTTTTTGTCGTTTTTCTTGCGTTTTTTTTACGTGGACAGTTGGGTCTGTTGCCACGCTACCAACCTGTCAAAATTAAAACGCTCCATAATCAGCCCCTGGCCCGCCAAATCATTTTCAAAGTCCTGATTGGAAATTAGAAATTGAAATATTATTTTTTTGTCGTTTTTCTTGCGTTTTTTTTACGTGGACAGTTGGGTCTGTTGCCACGCTACCAACCTGTCAAAATTAAAACGCTCCATAATCAGCCCCTCACCCGGCAAATAATTTTGAAAATCCCAAAAAAATAGATGAAAATGTTTTTTCTTCTCGTTATGTTGCCTCTCAAGTCTGTTACCAACCTATGGACATTAAAACGCTCCCCCAATGCCCTCTCGCCCGCCCAATCATTTTCAAAAACCGAAGAATCGAATGGGAAAATGGAGTGATATGGAATGCGTCTTTCGATTCTGAAACGAAAAAAAAATGAAAATATGATTATTTTTCCTGTCGTATGGCGTATGTTTGTTGGTGTGTACAAAATGGAGCGTTTTAATTTTGACAGGTTGGTAGCGTGGCAACAGACCCAACTGACCACGTAAAAAAACGCAAGAAAAACGACAAAAAAATAATATTTCATTTTCTAATTTCCAATCAGGACTTTGAAAATTATTTAGCGGGCCAGGGGCTGATTATGGAGCGTTTTAATTTTGACAGGTTGGTAGCGTGGCAACAGACCCAACTGACCACGTAAAAAAACGCAAGAAAAACGACAAAAAAATAATATTTCATTTTCTAATTTCCAATCAGGACTTTGAAAATTATTTAGCGGGCCAGGGGCTGATTATGGAGCGTTTTAATTTTGACAGGTTGGTAGCGTGGCAACAGACCCAACTGACCACGTAAAAAAACGCAAGAAAAACGACAAAAAAATAATATTTCATTTTCTAATTTCCAATCAGGACTTTGAAAATTATTTAGCGGGCCAGGGGCTGATTATGGAGCGTTTTAATTTTGACAGGTTGGTAGCGTGGTAACACACCCAACAGACCACGTCAAAAAAACAGAAGAAAAACAAAAAAAAATAATATTTCATTTTCTAATTTCCAATCAGGACTTTGAAAATTATTTAGCGGGCCAGGGGCTGATTATGGAGCGTTTTAATTTTGACAGGTTGGTAGCGTGGTAACACACCCAACAGACCACGTCAAAAAAACAGAAGAAAAACAAAAAAAAATAATATTTCATTTTCGAATTTCCAATCGGGATTTTGAAAATGATTTGGTGGGCGAGGGACTAATTATGGAGAATTTTAATGTTGACAGGTTGGTGGGTTGGTAACAGACCCAACAGACCATGAAAAAAAACGCAAGAAAAACGAAAAAAAAAATAATAATCCATTTTCTAATTTCCAATCGGGATTTTGAAAATGATTTGGCGGGCTAGAGAGCATTGGGAGAGTTTGAATGTCGATATGTTGGTGTAACAGCCCTGATAGGCCTCATGGAGAGAGAAAAAAAAACATTCTCAAATAATTTTTTTGGATTTTTGAAAATTATTTGGTCGGCGAGGGGGTGATAATGGAGCGTTTCAATGTCAACAGGTTGGTAGGTTGGCAACAGACCCAACAGACCGCATGAAAAAAATTCCCAAAAAACAAAAAATTATAATCTCATTTTCTCATTTTCTTTTTGGATTTTCAAAATAATTTTGGGCGCGAGAGGGCAATAAGTGGAGTGTGGTTGACGTGGGTCAATATTCCACCCGAAAAATGGGTAAAGAAAATTAGGACCCCTTTTTTGAAAATAAAATTCGGCCCTGAAAAAGTAGTCACATCCAAAATAAAAAAAAGAGTCAGACAAAAAAAATGGTCTGATCCAAAAACTGAAGAGGAACTTCCCTCTTCAAAAAGCTCCCACTTCAATACCTTTTCAGGATTATGGTCGGTTGTGGGACACCCTGTATAAACGATTTTTATCACTGATATTTGGTGGTAGATTCCTAAAAATTTGAAATGGGTCCCTGAAAATCAGTGACATTTGCCTAAGACTTATTGATGATGTTACTGGAAATTAGTGATAATGTTACTGGAAATTAGTGATGTCACTAAAAAATAGGAAAAAAAATCACGGAATTCCAGAATTTTGTACTTGTTGCGTTTCATCATCGCGAATCCTCCGAAATTGGGAATGGATTGTTAACAATTGAGGATGGGTCCCTGAAAATGAATAAAATGTCCGTAAAAATGAAAACTTTTTTCTTTGCGCCCGTCCGGTGTAACTCAATCCATCTATATTCTGTGACTTACTTCACATCAAGTCGTACTTAATTCAAGTAGATTCTGCGTTTCGGATCAATTCTCAAGTCAACTTCAATAAAATATCAATTCGATTTGCATCAAGTCGCATTCTACTACGTAAAAATGGTAGATGTTTCAGCGTGAAGTCATCTGTTGGTTTCAGTCGAATCAAGTAGGTCACGAATTGAAACGTTTCTTTTTCAAATAATCCGCTTTTCCTCACAGCAAGCCCGAAATCCAGATTGATTAAGTCACTCAGAGTCGAAGTCATTCGAAAACTACTTGAATCATTACTAGTCTTTTTTTTGACTGAAGTCTTGAGACAATTGAATTACATGATTGCTTGATTATTTAAGAAGTTGTAGACATTGAAAAAGTCAGAAGGGGTCATCCTTTACGATAATCACAGTGTTGCGGATACCGCAGTTAATTACCTGTAATATTAAATCTCGAATATATACAGAGTAAAAATCTCCAAAGTCAACTACATATGAGCCAAAGGAAAAGACTTGTTCGGTCTCACCTACGGACCCCTATTAGTGTAGAAGGTCCTATCCCACTAACACCACTCGAATGGGCATCAGTGTAACGGGAGGGACCTGGTATCGTAGAACTCTAGTAAAAAGCCCCAATGAAAAGGAAGGTGGTGACAGGCCCTCTTGTAAGCGAGCGAAGGAGGCGACAGATGTAGGTATTTGATGACCAAAAACGGAGAATTTTGACAAAACCACTATACAAGGCACTAACGAAAAAGAACAGAGACGCTGAGGGAAAAACAGAAAAGCTGCAATTTATCTAAATCTCCTCCGTTTTTGTTCACTCCGAGTCAAAAATGCATCTTATTAAATCAAATAGACTTCCAAAACTAATAAAAGGCTGGTTTAATCTCTCACGTACGGACAAAATCAAAAGGCAGGCAATACCTCTGAATTATCTAGCTATTTAACATTTTTAAGGGAACTTATTACCCAGCTATTTTACATTTTTAACGGAACTTTTGGGTCATCTTAACCAGGACACCCTCCACACCTTCGGTAAGATGATGCAAAGAAATTCGTATATAAGAGAACGATTTTGGACATTTTTATTAATTCTAAAACTAAATTTTGTGACGGTCACTTCGCACCTGACGCACAGAACAGAATATAAAACTTTAAAAAAACAGAATGTAAAGCTCCAAAAAAAAATATGGCTCATAATTTAATAAAACCAATTGCATTTGGAAGAGCATGGAAAAATGCAGAATACCTATTTTTGGATTTTCCCCGGAACTGAAGTTTTCTGGGGTGAAAAAAATAATTTCTCGGAAATATCACCCATCACAGTGGTGAAGTTATTTATTCATTCCATCGAAGGAGAAATTAGCTTGTGAGCGATTATGACAATCACAATTGATAGTGCCTCTGGGGGTTAAAATTTGAAGGGGGGGTAAACTACGCCTGTGAAAATATTTTTTAAAAAATTATAGGTCAGGATTTCATGAAAATGATTGCATTGGGAAGAACATGGAAAAATGCGGAATACCTTTTTTTTATTTTCCCGGGCACTCAAATTTTCTGGGGTAGAAGAAATAATTTCTGGTAGAACTGTGAGTTGTCCAAATGATTTAGTATTTATTGTAGAAACTCATTCCATACATCTCAATCGAGCCTTTACTTTTTTGGCATTTTCCTGTGGTTGTGCATATACCTATATATTTTATTATGGATTATAATCGGTACAGAAATGATATTCATAAAAAAAATGGTGCAGGCAGAGAGACTTTCTGCACCACGAGCATCTAACTACTGCAACATTAGAACAACCATCAACGTCACATTGTGGATTAGAAGATTGTCCAAATGCAAAATCAACAGGATTATCAAATTCCTCTGGTTTTTTTTAGCAATGTAGCCACTTTGGAACCAAGCATAACAAAATAGATTTTGATACCTTGGTGACGATAATTGATTATGAACTAGAGATTGCAATTTTATTACATTATTTCGTGCATGTAAATTGATGTTATGATTCAAGAGAACGACCGTATCTGAAAAATGATGGATATATATTTTTCCAAATTCTGAAACCGTATACATCAAGAGGGTGAATTTTCCCGGTCGTCCTTTTCGGAATCAGCATAGTTAATAATTCTTTATTCCGAGGAGTTACTTCTTCTACCACTCGAGAGCAATGTCCACTCCATGAATCGATCAACAGTAGATTTTTTGGTCCCACGTGTGGAAAGAATACTTCTTCCAACCAAATTTTGAAGTGCTCTGGAATGTTTGGAATACGATGAACATTGCAATCAGTGTAAATAACTTGTCAGATCTTGTTATACATTAAAAATATCATCTTACCAAAAGTCAGTTTTTCCGATTTTGAAGCCGTTACATAAATATTTGAAGGTCTGAATAGATTCTTCTGGACCCTTGAGCCAAAAGTTCCGGAGGGTTCCTTGTAAACAATGAAAAGAGGTGACAATAATTTTGCATCAGCAGATATCGTGGGTTGTATCGTATAACTGTGTGTCGTTGATGTTATAGATTGTACAATGTACGAGACTTCTTTAGACCCCCCGTCCGCCAAAGTTCGGCCCGAATGCGTTTGCAATTGAAAACCACTTTCATCAGAATTATAGACGTTTTGCGAGCCATACATTTCAAAATATGGTTTGATTTTTTGCACGGATGCATGCGCTGTTTTTTGTAAATCTTCTTCATTTTCCATTGTTTTACGCGTCACGAATTTGGTCATCTTGCGAGATGTAATACGATGAGCTCTTTTGAAGTAATGCAGCCACCACGGGAGGCCTTGAAACGAATACCCTCATTTCCAATATCTTTCTGGGCTTGCGGAACCCATCTTCGTAGGTCTGCATCATGAACAATTAACCCCTCATCAATAGCATTCTTCATACTTTTCAATGTATACTCTGATCTATGCTTTAACTTCTCCATATAAGTTTCTCCTTTAGTGATTTGATGCGCCCAGTGACGTAATTGTTGGAGGGATTTCACTTTGTTGAATCTATTAAAAACGGTTTTTATAGACAAATTTTGTTTGGTTTTCGCACTCCTCCAGAATTCAACTGCTTTTTTTTATATTCACTAGCGCCGCCGCGGCCGCAAGCGACCGTGACGTTGATGCTCTTTTATTATGCCTTTTTTTATTGTTCCTTTTAATAATTAATGATTTATTATCATTTCATTATGCTGAGTGTTAACACGCACGAAAAAAATTCATAGAAATTC
>NW_021680536.1:0-2222 GCF_001412515.2 Diachasma alloeum
GAAAAAATTGAGAATTTTTTCTACTTTTTTTTTATTATTCATTCATAATTTTGCAAAACTTCTGCATGATGCTGGACTTAATTGACAATTTCAGATGACGAAAGGTGAAAAAAAACATCGAGATAACTTTCAAAAGATGCTACACCCGGGCCTTAATTTGATTTTCTAAATCAAAAACAGTGATTCAAAAATTAGAAGAAGATTTTCAACTTAATTTTTTTTAATTAAAAAGAAAACATTGAATGTTCAAAATTAAGAACTGAAAAAGAAAATAAAAATTTTTACTTATTTTTTCGAATAGAAAATTGTGATTTAAAAAAATGGAGAAAACAATTTTCATCTCAATTTTTCCATAAAAAAATGGATACTGAAAATTGAGATTTGAAAAAACAAATCAAAATTTTTTTCAACTTTATTTATAAAATTGAAAAATTTTCGAATAAAAAAATTCTTCAGCTCCATTTTCAAAATAATCAAGTTTTCTTTTAATGAAATATTCAAAATTTAAAAAATCATGTTACTCACCTGTGAGTTTTTATTCCGTTCCTATTTTGGGAATTATTATCATGACTAATTAACCATTGGAATAATTCATGAATTTATTGATCAAGGAACGAAGGAGATTATAAATTCGAAACAACAATATTCTTTTATCTTCATTTCATTTTCAATCACTTTTTTTTTCATTAGCATATTTATATAATAAATTTTTAAAAAGCAAGAAAAGTTGAGTTTCCGAAGTTTTCGTGCTTGAATTAAAAATTTTGAAATCGTTTATACCAGAAATCAACAGGATTTAATCTTTCTATACAACTTATCCTATTGAGATATTTTCTGTTAATAATAAATTCTATAACATAAATTTCCTGAGTTTATTTCACCTCCTTTTTGTTCTTCTCCCATTGGAAAAATCAAACAAAGAGTTGAAAAAATTCAGGCGGTTGAATTTTTACACAAAATATCTCAATAATATAAATTGTATGGAACGATCAAATTCCATTCAATTTTTCTACACAATAATTTTTATTAAACATTTTTTATTGACAAAAAAACGCGCAGAAGAGCTGCGCAATTTTTCAATAGAATCGGCGAGACACTTATAAAATTTTCAAAAAAAAGTTCAATACAAATTCAATAGAATTTTATGGGCTCAATTTTTCACTCGAATTTTTCCCACGTGAGTAATGTCCCTGGTGATTTGCCCACGAAGAAAAAATACTCTCCATGATCAGGGGGTGAACCATGGAAGATGGTTATCTGGAACAAAAATGGAAACTTAATCAAATTAAGAAATTGTGTGAATTATTTTACACTCGTATGAGAAAAGTGAATGCAAAATTCCTATGGAAATCAAGATTCTAAGAGTCTGATTCCTACGGAAATCAAGATTCTGTTCAAGATTCTATTAGAGTTGCTTTAAAATCATATTAGAAAATTCTTCTTCTTACGCCGATTTCTGTCTAAAATTGTGTAACTCTTCCCTGTAATTTTTAAATAGATATCTAATTGACAAGAAGATTCTGATTTTCGGATCTGATCTGTGCTCTTGATAAAATTATTTTCTCTCGTATACCCTTTCGGGTTTTTACGATTTGTTCCCTTCCCACCCCCCAACCCCCTGTACCGCATTCGCCGAAAGTAGTAAGAGGGCATATTGGCGAATTTTCCACGCTCCCTCCGACCTTTTTCCGGAAAGTGCACGTGCACGTTCCCCCCTCCCCCCTCGGCGGCATGCCTTTGAAGAGGTCGTCGGCGCGCTGCGGGGCCCCCTGGGGTGCAGGGCCTCAAAGTTGGGGTCCGAGGGTCATAGGAAGTGGGTGGTGGGTGGAAAATGGCCGCCAGATAGAAAATGAGTGGCGGGTGGAAAGTGGGTGGTGGGTGGAAAAGGGGTGGCGGGTGGAACGTTGGTGGCAAAGGGCTGGCGGGTAAATAGAAAAACTGTCGGACAGTATATATCGGACGGGTGTCGGGAGTCGGGCCTCTGCTGGTGGTCCAACCGTGGAGGACGGCGTCGGCAAGGGTCTGGATGTCGCTCTCCAGGACATTGGAGCCACTGTCCTTGAGACTCCGGAGAGACATTACGCTTTTGAATTTTTTTTTTTTTTAAGGGATAACAAAGGATTGCAACCATGAATGACGCAAAGAGTGGACAATACGTTCTCTCTCTCTCTCTCTCTCTCTCTCTCTCTCTTTTATTTTGAGGACGGTGAATTTTTCGAGCT
>NW_021680536.1:3174-5757 GCF_001412515.2 Diachasma alloeum
TATCATGCTACCCGCACTCCTATCATATTGCCCCGACCGCTGTGAATTTTTTTAAAATTCGGGTGACTTGGATTTATTTTTTGTCAGTCATTCGTGAAAATATATTTAGGACAGTAAAAATGAATAAAATTTGGAGAGATCACGACGTCGAACTGTTCGATAAATATTTCGCAGGTCGGTCACCAAGTGAGAATTACAGGGAAAAACGAAAGCCTAGATCTCATCAGAAACGCATACGTGTATATGTTGATAAATACACAGAGGATGAAAAGTACATACCGCCGAAAAAACGAATGATCGTGGCGAAAAAAGAAAAATAAAGAGGAAGAGAATAAACAATTTGAGATATGTAAACTGCGAGATCTTTGGAAGACATACTCACAACTTCATATTCTTCAGGATAGTCTTCAGTGACGAGTTTCCACCGTTTTTCGTACAGTGCTGTGATTTTTCATTTCGACAAAAAGAACAAAAGTTTGAAAATGGTTGGGTCAGTCATCACTGAAATGGAGAGAACCTACCGGATGGTAAGTTTTTATTTATATTTTGAGTGATATTTTTTGTGAAGATTCTTGTTCGGTTTTTTGTATAAAAAAAAATGTTTACATAGTTTTCTCGTTCATAATTTTCTGGGTAATTTTCTAGAGTACGATTCTCGTGCATTTTTTTGTGAGAAAGAAATTTTTTTTGTTTAAAAATTTTCAGCGTCAACTTTTTAGTTCAATTTTTTCCAAAATGTTTGCATTTTTTTTCGTTTTTTAAACGTCTCTTATGGAGTTCACATGTATTTTCCATTCGGTTTTCGTCTCATTTTTTCATTTTTGAATTTTTCTATTCCGGTTTTCGTCCAATTTTACAGCGTCGAAATTGTTTTTAATAGAAATATTTTATGAAAGAAATTTTCGCTCGCGTTTTCTATCGTTGCAATTCTCCGTGTTAGATTTTTTCGTTTTCAAATTTTTCTGTTCCGGTGTCATCCAATCTTTCAGCCTCAAATTTTGAGTTGAATTTTTTCCAAAATGCGTGCATTTTTTTCGGTTTTTAAACGTCTCTTATTGAGTTTGCATGTATTTTCCATTCGGGTTTCGTCTCGTTTTTTTTTCGATTTAGTGTTTTAAATTTTAAATTTAATTTAATTTTTCAGTGTCGAAATTTTTTGTGAAAGAAATTTTTTATGATAGAAATTTTTTCTCGCTTTCTCTCCCGCAGAAATTTTCCGTGCTGGATTGTTTTCATGAAAAACTTATTCGTCGCATTTTCCGTAGATTTTTTGTTAAACAGATTTCACTCGTTTTTTAAATTTTCAGATGCATACGACCAGCTCTGTAGAATCTCCCATCGAGGATTTATAAGACCTCCACAACCTCTTCGGTGGGCTCCTATCATCTCAACCGCAGTACGGACAACTGGGACCTCGAGGAGTGGGAGTGAGGTGCCCCCCCCCGTCGCGGGGAAAAAAACAAAATTAAAAAAAAAACAATTGTAATTCATTTGCATTGAGTTTTCAATTTTAAGAAATGTATTTGTAGAGTTAGGTTTTTTGAATAAAAATACGATATATGCTTCTTTTTCTTTATTTGAAAAACAAACCTTGAAAAATTTACTTCCTTGTAGCATAAGGATTAAAAAAAAACAAAAAAAAGTTCACATTTTCTCTTTTATTTTGAAAAGAAAAATTTACATTTACAAAAAACTTCCTTTTAAAAACTTACATCTAATTATCATCTAAAAGAATATAAAATTCGCTTAAATCTAAAAAAATAAGATTGAAAACTTACATGTTATATCTACGAAAAAAACTTACTTCTGATATTAAAACTTAAATTTAGTTTACTTCTGCAAAAAATTACTCTAATCCATAATCTAATCCCTATACACTAGCTTAAAAAAATCAAAAGTATCTTTCATTCGTTTTAGTTTTTCACTCGTCGGGTTGAAGCGCGCGTCGTTTTGTCTTATATCCGTAGGGGAGCGTTGCAGCGCCATTATCAAGCCTTCGTTTTGGGCCCGTCGCGCGGATAATCTTGCTCTCGGGTTTCGTGATGACGTCATGGTACATTGTCCGTCGTATACCCTTGTAGTTCATCTGGTAAGGCTCTACCTGATCGACAACGAGGGCACGAATCGAGTTGTAATGAATCTGTTCACGCGTGTCGTAATTTAGCCTAACGCCTTTTATTTTACTAACTTCTGCGATGTTTCCACCCGGTTTCTTCACGCGATAAGTATAAAATTTTGGACCGCCAGAGACAAAAGACGTAATGAAACTCCCTTCTCCGTAGCCCTCTACTTCGTCGGTCAAGTCACCCAGAAAATTCCCCAGTGATAACTCGTTAGTTCCATCGCTCACGTAAATAACCGAGTCTGTATCATAATATAAAACGCGTTCTTGCTGTTTTCCTAAATAAGAATATAATTTGAGACGTGCGTGAGCTGTTGTATAAGCCGCAATAACAACGTTGGCTTTGGTAGACAGTTCCGCAGCTTCGTTTAAATGTTTCCAGGACATGAAGAGAGTGTCGTTATCGACAGGGACAAGCCCTGTCACTTCGATTTCAGGATTGAACATTATGTTAGCAAACT
>NW_021680536.1:9162-15734 GCF_001412515.2 Diachasma alloeum
TCTGATAAAAAAATTCAATTTCGTGTTGCGCGTAATCCTGACATAAAAGCCGCAATCGTGGAACGTTTCAATCGGACACTGAAGGAGCGTATGTGGCGTTACTGTACACATAGTCGAACATATAAATATATGGATGTGTTGGAACAAATTGTGGACTCTTATAACAACTCGAGACATTCNCCAAGGAAAAGGACAGCGAGATATTTCATTGAATACAAATTATATTGTCGTATTCAAAAATCCTCGAGATCGTGCACAAATTGCCCATTTGGCTCGTCAGATATATCTTGAGGATCCAAAATTTTTACAAGAGGCATATTTCGATCCGACATCGCAGACTCATGGATACTTGCTGCTTGATTTAAAACACTCGACTCCTGAAAACTGCAGATTCCGTAGTAGTGTATTCCCCAGCGACCCCTATCACTATGTTTANATGTGGCGTTACTGTACACATAGTCGAACATATAAATATATGGATGTGTTGGAACAAATTGTGGACTCTTATAACAACTCGAGACATTCATCAATAAAAATGGCACCTGCGACTGTTCATATCGATAATGCTCCATATGCATGGCGTAATATACAAAATCGATACAAGTCGGAGAAATCTCGTAAAGAAACCTTTAAATACAAAGTTGGGGACTATGTGCGCATCAGTCGAGCGAAAGGCATCTTTGAGAAAGGATATGAGACTAATTGGAGTAAAGAAATATTCCAGATAACGAAAGCAGTCCTCAAACAATCATTACCAATATACGAGCTGAAAGATTTAGCTGATGAACAAATTGAAGGATTTTTTTACGAGCCAGAGTTGGTGCTTGTCAATAAACAAACGGACAAGGATGAATTCGTAGTTGAACGTGTCATACGCTCTAAAGGAAAAGGAAAAAATAAACAAATTCTTGTTCATTGGGAGGGATATCCTGATAAATTTGATTCGTGGATACCTGCGTCAGAGCTGCACGTCATTGGAAAAAAATGAAGAGGAACGAATTTTATATGGTACTCCCAAGCAACAGCAGCATGGACTATCATCCTGATAATACAGCATCAAAATATACAACATTACTCCCGAAACAAGTTGAGTTGGAAGGAGAATGGGTTGTGTGCCTGAGTGAAATACAGTTTCCTTGTAATCTTTTACATATACGTGATAGGAAAGATGCCTCCATTAACTTTGTTAGTAGCGGAAAAGACAATAAGGGCAACACAAATCTACCACAAACATTTTTTCTACCTACTGCGGTTTTCAAGGACCTGACCGATCTCGTAGGTTTCATGAATAACTTTGCACCCTTGAAGGATCATATAAAATTTGAGTATTCTACCCAACAAGGCTTTGTGAAAATTGGAAGACATTGCACCTCCAAAACATGCGGTAGCACGGTACACGCATTAGACTTTTCGGATAAATTGGCTGATATGTTGGGGTTTGAGAGGCGCGTGCACAGTTTCACAAACGCAAAGCCGTATTGTGAGGGATATCTACCTGCCAGTCTGGCCAGGGGTTTACCTGAAAGCTTGTTCATCTATAGTGACCTTTGTGTACCCTATGTAACAGGTGATGTGCACTCATCTCTTTTACGAGTGGTGCCATTCAATGCTTCTGGTTATACATATGGAGCCACACACTGTGCTACTTTTTCAAATCCTCATTATATTCCGTTGATGAGATACTCATTTCGCACAATTGAAATAGATATAAGGTGCAATCGTGGTGAAATGATACCATTCGAGTACGGACCCTTGAACGTGACACTTCATTTCAAGAGAATTGATTAACGAGCAAAATGAGTCCTTACATTGCATATTACGCGAACCAGGCTGGTGGAGGGTCAGTGGAGAGATACAATAATTTCGGACGGGTCTATGTTGGAAGCCCATATCAACGGGGCCATGGAATTGGGGCTTTCCTCGGGGGCCTCTTTCGTCGAATTCTGCCCTTCCTCGGTAGTGCAGCTCGAGCAGTCGGTAAAGAAGCTCTCAACGCGGGAATTAACGTTGTAGGCGATGTAGTGACAAACGGAAAACCCTTAAAGGTGGCGCTGGAGGATCGGCTAGCGGAGTCGGGATTAAAATTGAAAAGGAAGGCACAGGAAAAAATTGGGTCCATGATGCGTGGATCAGGATATAAAAGAAAGCGTAAACGCCTCGCATCTCATAAGCTCACTGGACGCGGGTCTGCCAAGACATCCAAAACGAGGAAGAATAAAAAGAAGAGAAATATTCCAAAAAATAAGAAAAAAGGAAAAAAAGTGAAAAAAAATAAATCCAAGAGGAAGACTCGCGATTTATACGATATTTTCAACTAATCATCATGTCGTTTCTACATTCACACTCTTCCGAGTGCGTGAAATCGGAGCTCGATCTGTTCACTATACCCCCGACGCAGACGAGTATTGAAAATTCTCAATTTGTTTATTATAATCCTGTGTCTACTTTATCGGACGACGCCCCAATCGAATTCATCGTACCAGGCCATGGAGAAGAATACATTGATTTGGCACACACTATGATAAAAATTCGAGCGAAAATTTTGAGACCCGATGGCACTGCTGCTGTTGAGGATTCCGTCGGTCCTGTGAATAATTTTTTGCATTCAATGTTCAACCAAGTGGATGTATATTTCAATCAAAAAGTTGTTACGCCGCCAAATAACCTCTACGCCTATAGAGCATATATTGAAACATTGCTGAACTATGGAGAAGATGCCAAGTCCTCGCATCTCGGAATGGCTCTATGGTCAACTGATACCTCTGGCGCTATGGATACCGCTGCAGTTGTGGGCGCTGATGTGAAAAAAAATAAAGGCCTAATCTCTCGACAAGTATTTACGAAAGGTGGAAGACCGTTTGATCTGCTGGGACATTTGCATTGTGACGTTTTCAATCAAGATAAATTTTTGATGAACGGTGTAGAGCTACGTGTTCGTCTTATCCGCGCAAAGGATGAATATTGTCTCATGGACGATACTACACTTAATTATAAAGTAAATATTGTGGAGGCCTCTTTAATTGTTCGACGCGTGAAACTCAGCCCTGGAATATTGATAGCTCACGCTAAAACGCTTGCAAAGACAACTGCAAAATATCCCTTGACCCGTGTTGAGGTTAAATCTTTTGTTCTGCATAATGGAATTATGGGAGAGACGATAGATAACGCAATTTTAGGGCAACTGCCTAAAAGAATTATACTTGGATTTGTTGACAATGCCAGTTTCAATGGAGCGAGGAAGAAGAATCCCTTCAACTTCCAGAATTTTGGAATCAACTTTTTATGCCTGAATGTCGATGGACGCCAAGTACCTACGAAACCCCTGCAACCGAGTTTTACCTCTGACGGGTGTCTAGATGTGGAAGCTTTTAATACTTTATTTGCGGGGACTGGAACGCATTTTAGTGACCATGGAAATAACATTTCTCGTCTAGCATATTCCGACGGCTTTTGTTTATTCGCCTTTGACCTGACTCCCGATTTATCTGCAAGTTCTGCCGGTCATTGGAATCTCGTAAAGAGTGGCAGTGTTCGTATTGAAGTACGATTCAACAAAGCAACAGAGCAAAATGTAAATTGTCTGCTATATGCTGAATACGATAATTTGTTGGAAATTGACTCAACAAGACAAGTTATTGTCGACTACAGTGGTTGAAAAAGAATACTAAACTATTTAATAGAGGTTCACCACACAATTACGTTAGTTGCGTCCAAACAACCGAGCAGGTGTCACACCATAAACCTTTTCTACCCGGGTCACAAGGCCACGACTATTGTCCTGCGTACCATCGTCTTATGAATACACTTGAGCTCCTGAAGGTACTACCCCATACCGATGCATCAATTGGAGGCGTCTACCCTGCTGACCGTGTCCCCTGGACATGGTCCCGGCCCTGTGCCATCATCATCAACACCGATAACCACAACCAAGCAGGAAGCCACTGGGTTGCCGTTTACCTCGGTTCAAATGGACGAGGAATCTATTTCGACAGCTTCGGAATGCCGCCCTTCGACACAAGAATCGCTCAGCGTCTTAAGCGAAATTGCCATGTATATGAATGGAGCCAGAAAAGACTCCAAGATATATCGTCTGATGTTTGTGGCCAGTACTGCATTACTGTGCTTCACTGGTTGTTCAATGATCGGTCTTTACAATCCTTTCATAAACTATTTTCTTCAGACACAAAACGTAACGATCGCATTATTATGAAAATGTTTAAAAAAATTACTCAAAACCGAAATTGTAATCGTAAAAATTTAAGTAAACCTTTTCAGAGCTTATCTGGCAAAGGTATTTTACATTGTAATCAGCGTTCCACTAAATAAAATATATACCTTCATTAATTGATCAATAATAATAATAATAATAATAATAATAATAATCATCATCCTCATCATCATCATCCTTTACAATTAAGAAAATTATGTATCCTAGACAATAAGAATAATTTCTGAATAAATAATTTATGTAATCCTATAAATTGAGCGTCATGTAGTCATTTCTTATTACCACCACCTACTTTCCACCCGCCACCCCTTTTCTACACACCACCCACTTTCCACCCGCCACTCATTTTCTATCTGGCGGCCATTTTCCACCCACCACCCACTTCCTGTGACCCTCGGACCCCAACTTTGAGGCCCTGCACCCCAGGGGGCCCCCCAGCGCGCCGACGACCTCTTCAAAGGCATGCCGCCGAGGGGGGAGGGGGGAACGTGCACGTGCACTTTCCGGAAAAAGGGGGGAGGGAGCGTGGGAAATTCGCCAATAATGCCCTCTTACTACTGCCGAAGGACGAGGAAAAACCTCACATGAGGGAAAAACCTGCCCAGGTACAGTCGTCCCTTTAACGAGACTCCCGCTCGACAGTGAAACTGTGAGATTAGTGTTACAAATTTTGGCTCCCCAGCCGGGTATCGAACCTGGGTCGCTCACGTGCCAATCTCATACTCTAACCACACAGCCACGGTCGTCGGTTGTGCGATTGATATTTTAACTATAGAAATTCTTGGGTATACATTTTCTGAGTTTCGTTTTTAGACTGTATTTTTCATTTTTTTAAATTTATTTTTATCATTCCAAATCCAAGAAGAATAGAAAACACATGTCCCAAAATGTTCTATAGAAAAAACCCGAACAGAATAAATTACATAGAAAAATCAGCATCTATTGCCTATTTTCTATTCGAAAATATTTTTGATTTTCTTTGAAAGAGTTTCAATAAAAATTTAATGAAATTTCTTAGATAAAACGACGAGTTTTTTTTACAAATTTCTTTCATACTTACAGAGTGTGTTGGCTCACCAACTTTGTGATAGCTCTCACTCCTCTTCCTCTTCTGTTTGAACCAGCGGTAGAACAATTCATTTGATGATCTGAAAAAGTGATAATTATTTCAATGACTGGTGAGGAATTACATCGGACTCTAATCGAAAAATTGGGTTATCCGATGAAATTGTTCGTTCCAATGAAATAATGGAATACAAAAATTACATTGAAAACGTAGATACTTATTTTTTCATTTCGAAAAATAACATTAAAAGTAATTTCATATCAATAAAAATCAGGCTCGGTCGCGCGCTTCGCGCGCGCCCTCTTTCGGGTATGACCGGTAGGGGTTGGTGGAATTGGATGTGACCCATTGCGGGTCGCACCAATAAATTCCCGACCATTTGTTTTTTCTTTCATTAATTTTTTTATTATGTATTTATTCAATCTTTTTCTCACATTTCTCCGAGGAAATACCCATAGAAGGCAAGAAAATTCGTGCGCGTGCTCGCACTCACACACACTCCCATGCACACACATCGCCGTATTCCGCATCGAGAAAAGATGTAATTTATCAGAAAAGTAAAATTGTTTCTTGAATGTATATCGATTTCGAAGAAAGCTAGTGAAGTGCTGATTAAATGTCTTCCAGTATTCCATGATTTGTGCGTTATATCAAGATTCATCGTTTCTAACAAAAAAAACTTGAATTCGCATCGTTATGCACGGAGAAATGGTCTAGTTTACAGAAAACGCTAATTTTCGACTTTTTTCCAAATGTTTTTTGGAAAAAACTGGAGAAACGCTGAGACGATCGTCTCTATAATCTAATCAGGTTCAAGTCACATGAAAATACAGCGATTAAAACAAAAAAAGTCAAATCGCATCGTTTGTTCAGGAAGAATCGTGGCACAAAATTTTTGTCACAGACGTACGCACACACATACACACATCCACACATACAGACAGGTACCTGAAAAGGATCTGAAGTGGTTCCAAAGGTCATGAAACGTGGAGAAAAGCTTAAATTTCCACATTCGATTTTCGGGGTCATTACAATAACTTCCTCCCTTCGGGTCGGGAAGTTAAAAATCATCTCAGCCATAACATCTGTTCGAAATTTACTTGAAAAAATCCATTTTACTGGTCATGGTAATAACTTCGGTTTTTAGATACTTTTTTTAGTATTAAAAAAGCATTAAATTTCTAAAAATTCAAGTTATTTGGTACAAAACGGGTCAAATTTAATATTTTAACGTTATGTGTCTTCTTTTTCCTTACTAAATCTTCTTCCCCCCCCCCC
>NW_021680536.1:15744-23171 GCF_001412515.2 Diachasma alloeum
CCCCCCCCCCCGCGTTAAACTCGAGATACACGATAAACGCTCGTGCAACGTTTGACAGCCACGTCTACCCTTACGGTTAAACACATAATAGAGAATGAATAAAGGGTACTTACCAAATTTTCCAATTTTTTCCACAATTAGAACACTTATAAACTCCAATTCAGACTAATTTTGTCAACGACCAAACTCCAAGAGACGACGGAATCACTCATGTGGCCAGACGTGTGAGCGCGGAGTGTTCTGGACAGTTTGTGTTGGTGCGTGTCCTGTGGGCAGAGAATACCGGAATTTGCCGAAGGGCCGAATCGAGACGTTGAATTCTGGTGGAGCACCGGAAAATTTCGCGGCCAGCGTGATAAATTCTCTCGTATATATGGTAGAATTTCCAAGAAAATTAGCAATAAATGCTGTGGCCCCAGTATTTTTTCCGAATTGAGTGAAACGAATTGAGTGAAAAATTCACGTTCTCCTCGATTTTACCGTGCTGCATAGGAAATTTTGGGTACCTTTTCCGTAAAAATCATTGAATGTAGGAGAAAAAAACTGGCGCAACAGTCCTTTTTCCTATTCTTCGCAATATATTTCCCCTGGAAAGACCATTTGAACCCAGTTCACAGTACGAGCACGGTAATTTTTCCCGTACTTTTTTCTCCGTGTATCTCGCCTCTCAACGATTATTTGAATGCGAAAGTTGAACGAACATCACAATCATCGGTAATAAGTAATTAATTCATCATTTGTGGACGTCCGCATGAAAAGAGACCACTTTGTCGATATGGAGTTACGTATACTCTGATAATATTAATAATATTTCGCATATTTTGAGCCCAAAATGATCCGCATAGGGTCAAAAATAACATCGCTAGAGAAGATGGAAAAAACAATTTGACATAGGTGTAAATGGGACTCGGTAAGATAAAAACGTGAATATCTCGGAAACTAGAATCGACAAATGTGGTTCTTTTCATGCGGACGTTATGAAATAAATCAAAAATATTAATCTTTCTATTTTTGAAGGATCACAAAGAATATCAAATTTATTCCATGTTCTGTTTTGTGATGATTTATCTAATGAACATTTACAATTTTTCGGTCCTGTTAATTGTTTGGCAATATGAACCTAATCTCGTACAAGTTGCCGGCTACTGTGTCCTCAGTAGTGTCGAATACTGGGACTAGGCGATATTTGGCTATCGGATACTGGGTCATAGAACACATCGACTCAGTTCCGTTAATATTCGTTTACAGTTGCATTACTGATACGATTTTTTAAATTTTTCTTGTTTTTGAAATATTCAGAATCACTTTTTGTCCATTATATATAATATTTTCGACTTGGATACCGAAATACACAAATTTTATCCTGGGACTCTGTTTAGACTGTTGGATACTGGTATCTCCACGGTATTTCAAGCCATGTTCCACTTCGGAACATATAACTATCCATGTGAATGTTACAGTGAGGGAGAGGGCACTTAACCCATTGCTTTGCGTAAATTTCGAATCGTCTCGGTGTGAGAGGAGTCGGGGGTCCGTCCGAGTATTAGTGCGCCATAAGAGAAGCACGCTGACGCATGCACACCACTACAAAACGGCGTAAAGTAGGGTACCGTGAGACGAAGCAAAAAGTCAAGAATCCTTACTTATTTGATAATTAATGAATTTACGACGGATTGCATTTTCTAATCATTTTGGAATTGTGAAAGTGTTGGTTTTTTATTTTTTCAATGTGGTCGCCTCATATAAAATGTTGAAACAACTTGTGAAAACAATTTTTTCCTCAATACGGAATTCATATGAAGATGCAGGCCCACATGGCAACATCAAAATGGCTTCGAATGAAGTGGAACTCAAGCCTCTATCGACTATCACACCCATACTGAGAAAAAAAAATATTTTGCTAAGTATCAATTTACTTAAGAAAAGTATTCGTTTTTTAATAACGTATTTCTCCAGTCGAATCATTCCCAGGTAATATTCATTAGGTTTCAATTATGACAATTATATTGCTCTAGAAGATGATCATGTCGGTTATGACCATGAGTGAACTCTTTCAATAATTATCAATATTAAAAAATTGATTGAAATTCTTCCTTGTGGAAAATAAGAAATTTAGAAAAAATGAATAATCATTGGAGGAGTTCATCCAAAGTTATGTATAACATAGTTATTTTCTAGAGCAACATGATTGTCATAACTGAAACTTAACCAGGCTTACCTGGGAATAATTCGACTGGAGAGATACGTTACTGAAAAAATAAATACTTCTCTCAAATAAATGGATACTTGACAAAAATAATTTTTTTTTCTTAGTATGGGAATGATATTCGGTAGAGGCTTCAGTTCCACTTCATTCGAAGCCACTTTGATGTTGTCATGTGGTCGTGCGTCTTCATATGAATTCCCTGTTGAGGAAAAAATTGTCTCCACAAGTTGTTTCAACATTTTATCTGAGTCGACAACATTGAAAAAGTCCAATACCCACACTTTCACAATTGCAAAATGATTAGAAAATCCAATCCGGTTTAAATTAATTGATTATGAAATAAGTCAGGATTCTTACGTGTTCCCTCCCTCACCGTAACGATCAGGTGAATAGTTATATGTTCTGAAGTGGAATATGGTTTGAAATGAGTCACTTTTTCAAATATTACTAGTCATAACATTTTTTTTTCTCTGTCATTTACGCATTGTTTCCGGAAACGAATTTTTCGGAAAAAAAATACTCGTTTAACGAACAAGGAATGCAAAATAATTATTGTCCTTTGGTGAAAATATCGGTAATCATGTCCCCAAGTTACCCCTAAAATTTCAGATGAATAAAAAGTTTTGGAGTACTTGTAGATTTAAAAAAAATTGATTTTGCCGGAACGGTTCTACAGATTGAATAAATTGGGTTCAATTGCGCCCGTTTTGAAGCTTTTCCAATTACTTCCCAATGTGTAGAAACGAAAATTCGATTCCTAATGATTGATTTCAATTATTTCGTTCTTTCTCAAACAATCACAATTCAAGTGAAAAAAGTGAAATTTTGTGAAAAATCGTAACTCGCTGAAGAAAAATCGCATCGCTCTAAAAATTTTATGAGAGCTTGGTCTCATGTACTCCTTCTAAGAAAAGAATCGGCAAGACAATCGGAAACATGAAATTTTTTTCATTTCGCATTTGACGTGCAATTGCTCAATGTAATGACGAAGAAAATGTGCTAGTTTTTAAAAAATTTCCAATTTTTTCAATTTTTTTCCTCAGAATTGGTAGAGACAATCGTATTTTAGTATGATGTAAATTGGAGGCTATAACACGTCAATGCAATACAATTTTTTGTCGTTTTTTGACCATTAGTATGGCAATTTTGTAAAATGAATCATCAAAACAATGGGAAAAATTGCAGTTTATGGATGTGTCATGGCCTTCAGTTTGCATTATACTACAATATTATTATCTCAACCAATCTCAATCAATTCGGAGCGAAAAATGAAAAAGAATAGAACAATTTGAATTTTCAATGAAGCTTACAATTTTTTTTTCATCACCATATTATGGATGTGGTAAATAAACTTCATGTCAATCCATTAACAGTTCTGGTCACGGGACTGTTTTCAAGATTTTATGCCGGTATGACCACATGGCGTCAATGAAAAAAATTAAAACTAGATTTTCTCTCATTCCCCTGCAATTTTTCCCCTGAGAGTCCCCTACAACTTTCAAATTTCTCCTTTTCAAATGTCTCCCATTAATCTGTTTGGAGAATTTCGCGACCAAAACTAGTTTCGAAGAAAAACAGTGTTAAAGTTACGGAATTGATTATAGCAGGAATATTAAAAAAATTAATACTAATAAGATCAATGAGAACCCGACCAAAATTGTAGCAAAGATGGGCTGGATTTATCAAAGAAATCATTTCTTGACACTGCTGCTGCCTTTACCTTGTGTCGAAATGTGTCTTTTCATTATTCGTAAACGAAAAAAGACACAGTTCGGCACTTGCTGAAAATAACATCATTGTCCAAAAATATAGTTCGATACATGCGAGACGGGAATTTTCAGCTCTGTGTTTAGCAGCACCAACTTAGCACTCGTAAAAATTCCATCTCACTCGTATCGAAATATACTATCAGGAGAGAAAACCCTCCTTTAATTTCATGCAAAATAATTTTTGTGGCAAAAAAGGCTAAAACCCTTGAATTCTTTGCATTATTCATCGGTTGAAAGGTGACTTCATGCTTCTCGGATCCCGCGACATAAAAGTTGAGGACATGTGCTTGGTTTCATGTTCCTTCAATGTTGTTGAGACGTTAGGTTAAAATATCAAACGAAAAAATTTACAACGGAGAAAGCGAAGGTGTGGCCATCTGCCAATGCACCAAAATATTATTTTAGGGTAAAGCAAGGGTTTCAAGTTGGAACCATAGATAAAAATGTAAGGATAATTTTGCGACGTAGAAAATCATTTAGAACATTATGTATAGGTCTTCGGCACTGACGAGGATTCTCCGGGTACGCCATACTAGACCGTAACTCAGGGTATACATTTTCTCGGGGAATAATCATGTTCCTGGAGTCAGCGGTGCAGGGCTTTAGATTCTCACATGGTCCCGATGACTACTAGATATTTAAATTCAGTAGCGAAGTGGTAAAACGGTTCAAGTCAATTTTGACTATTGGCCAGTTTTCAATGAATATCTCGGAATCTAAGGGAGATTCAAAATTTTTTGTTATAATCTTGTTAGAGGTTGAGGCTATGATGTTAGAGCGGATTGGGAGGAAGTGTTTTGGGAAGGATGCAAATTAAAGACCACGCCAACTACAAAAATCACTGGTGATTTACATTATTAATCGCGCAAGCCACGCGTCTTGAGTTTAACAATACACGAATCGGTGAATGTTTCAATGTTAAAATCGATATTATAGTCTTTGCACTGCACTAGATAATCTCTCGATAATAAACTTGATAATTGACTCAAATAATTGATGATTAACTCGAAATCAATGGATAAATTTACGAAATAGAGACGCTATATGGAGCACTAGACTCAATATACAACGCTGATGTATTCGGTTGAGCGGTTACATTGATACTGTACTCAATAGGTAACTCCGACTAACAGATGTATACTCTTTGATGGCTAGAGTGATACTGAATTCATATTTGGCGAATTGCTTCGTGATTTGACCCTGAACCCGAATTGTCCCGAAATCACTCTACATTTTTCGTTGAGACCGGTAATATTTCATGATGAATTATTTGCGGCATTTTAAATATCCCCGGGACAATTCATTATCATGGATGATGAATTTCTGCGTTGAGCTTCCTCCCTGCTTGTCTTTGCTGGGTTGACTGGTTCGTTCATTGGCTCTGAATCGTCTCTTGGAAGATGTTCTGTTGCTGGTAGGTCTGTCGGTAAGAGACAGAGCTTGGTGGTGGGTCTTCCAGTAAGTAACGGTAATCAATTTATGTCAACATGAATCGGTGTTACTCCGTCTAACCTTCTTTAGACAAGTTTTAAAATCAATATAACTTCGTCGCATTTCAAGATACATCAATAACTTACTGCAGATCCTTACAGAATCAATTTATGAAAAAAAAAAAAGGGTGCATACGAGGCTACGCGACAGAAATGAAACTTCCTAGTAGTGTATTTGATGAACTTCGAAATTATTTTTTTTGCTGCTTCGATTATTTTCGACTACATTCTCTACGGCATAGGTAAGGATGGGATGAGTCAGTTGGATATCAGTATAAATCGCAGGTTGATTATTTGAAAAAAATTAAGTTAAGCCAATATAGAAGAAATTTTTTANATGAAATTATAACACGCGTTATAACAGTAGAAATCGAATGGAATTTATTCACAGCGAATGTGTCGATGTTTACACCTTGAGAGCTATGACGAATCTGTCTCTCGTGACGATATAGGCAATTAGATTTTCCGATCGAGGGTGCCCGAAATATGACGAATCGTCACGAGGTGACGTAGTCAGGTATTCGGCTGCTAAGCCGGTGCGAATACAATATAGTGAAATAATTCGAACGATAAATAAGTAGCTTCGCTACAATACTCCCCTTCTGTGTCGAAAAAAAAACAGGGGGAGTTAGCTATGTACACCATATACAATATAGGCAATGTATACGTGTTAAAATGGCACTAAAAACGGTATACGTGATTTGAAAAAAAAAATTGAATATTGAGTGAGTTTATTGACTGAACCTGACGCGTTTTCGTACTGGTCGAGGAGTTGAGTCCAAAGATGATCTTGCGTCACTCGATGGAGCCCAAGATGATGATCTGCGTCTAGATGGTCCAGGTTGCGGTGAGGCATCTGGTGTCGTACCAGGGGTCGATTGTTCTGACGACGGTAATGGAGTGTCGTCTGAATCGTTGTCGTCATCCGGCAAGTCAGCGTCGGCTGCTTCGTCTTCGGCAATGGAAAATACTGGCTTCAGACGGTCAATGGATACGACAGTTTCTTGACCATTGATCCAGACGACGAAATGCTTCTCGTGTCGCGATATGACACGATGTGGTCCTTCGTACGGTGGCGTAAATGCATGATGAGCAGCATCTAAACGAACAAAAACGTGCGAACATGAGTCGAGTTCTTTAAATACTAATACCTTACGTTGGCCGTGTCGTGTGCCGGGAACTGGAGCGAGCTCAGCGAAGTGGTTTCTGAGTCTGTCGGCAATCGTTACTGCCGGCAGGCCATTGTTCGGAGCAGGAGCGAGAAATTCTCCTGGTAATCGAAGTGGCTCTCCAAATACGATATCGGCAGATGTGGCGTTAAGATCGTCTTTCCACGCTGAACGAATTCCAAAAAGCACGGTGGGGAGGGTATCTACCCAATGAGGACTCTCGTGACACCGTATTGCTGCTTTGATTTGGCGATGTAGACGTTCCACCATGCCGTTAGCTTGCGGGTGAAACGCCGTCGTGCGAATATGTCTGCTGCCTGTACGTCGAGCGAGACCGTTGAAGAGTTGGCTCTCGAATTGTGCCCCTTGATCTGTCGTGATCCGAAGCGGAACGCCATAATGACAAATCCAGTTTGCGTAGAGCATACCGGCAACAGTCTCAGCGGTAATGTCGGGAATCGGGAATACTTCCGGGAAACGTGAAAATCTGTCGATTATTGTCAGGCAATAACGGTAACCTCTGGACGGTACATATGATCCGATGATGTCGACATGAATGTGTTCGAAGCGTCTTGTTCTTCCCCCGGGAAAGTCTTGAATCGGCGATGCCACGTGTCGTGAAATTTTATTCTTCTGGCATGCGAGACATGCACGAGTCCAAAGACGACAGTTTTTCTTTAAACTCGGCCAGACGAAACGTTGAGTAACTAGTTGAGTTGATGCGTTAGCCCCTGGATGACTGACGCTATGCAGAGTATCAAAAACTCTCTTACGTAGCGGTAATGGTACATAG
>NW_021680536.1:23325-66105 GCF_001412515.2 Diachasma alloeum
TGTTTGAAAGCATGCAGCAGCGGTTTATGATCAGTATAAATGGTCACGTGACGACCTTCAAAAATGTGCCTGAACTTACGAACTGCTTCATAAATTGCGTGGAGCTCTCTGTCGTATGGGCATCGCTTCCTCAGGGAAGGTTGAAGCTTCTTACTGAAGAAGGCGAGCGGCTCCCAGACGGTACCTCTGCGCTGTTGAAGAACGGCGCCGATAGCAAATTCGGACGCGTCGGTAAAAACAGCCCACGGTAGTGACGTATCTGGGTACACTAACAGCGTTGCGTCTTGCAGTTGTTTCTTAGAGGCATTGAAGGCGGCTTCTCCTTCTGTAGTCCACGGAACTGGATGAGACCCTTTTACGTTAGAACCTTGAAGAAATTCGTGAAGGCGTGCCTGTGTTGTTGCAGCACCTTTAATAAATTTCCGATAAAAGTTAATCATGCCGAGAAATTCACGTAACTTCTTACTTGTCTCTGGTCGAGGAAAATTGACGATAGCTTCAACTTTTTCGGGAAGCGGACGAATTCCTTCCGCCGTTACACGATAACCGAGAAAGTCGACTTCTGGTTCTCCGAAATGGCATTTGGCGGTATTGATGACAACTCCATACTCTGCCAAGCGTTGAAATAGGAGACGAAGGTGTTTTTTATGTTCTTCGGGGTCTTTGGAGGCAACTAAAATGTCGTCGATATACGGAAAAATGAAATCTAGGTCTCGTGTTACTTCGTCGATAAATCGCTGAAATGTCTGCGCAGCATTTCGAAGTCCAAACGTCATGAATGGAAATTCGAATAAACCGAAAGGCGTAATTATTGCTGTTTTGCAGATGTCATCCGGTGCGACAGGAATCTGATTGAAAGCACGAACGAGATCGACGGTCGAAAATATCTTTTTGCCTGCGAGATTGGCGGTAAAATCTTCTAGTACGCGAACTGGATATCGATCCGGTATCGTACGAGCATTAAGTCCGCGATAATCTGCACAGGGTCGCCAATCGCCAGATTTCTTGGGCACCAGGTGTAGCGGTGAAGACCAGGGGCTCTTTGAACGACGAGCGATACCTAGCTTCATCATTTTCTGAAATTCCTGTTGTGCGATCGTTAATTTGTCTGGGGCGAGACGACGAGCTTTACTCGATACAGGAGGTCCAGGCGTTGTTGCGATATGATGGACCGTTGTGTGTTTTGTCAATTGAAAATTTCCATCCGGTTTAGTTATTGACGGAAATTCGGCAAGTAGATCTGTCCAAGACGATTCGGTCGGCCGGTAAACTTTAATTGTTGAAACGATATTCGATAATGACGTTATACATCGCGTCGATAAACCGGTTGCTGAATCTAATAGACAATTGTTCTTTAAATCAGGTAAAAGTCCAAAATGCGCGAGAAAATCTGCGCCGATAATTGGCTTTTCGACATCCGCAATAGTGAAACGCCAGGAAAAATCCCTTCTGAGGCCGAAATTGAGCGAGAGGACAGTACAGCCGTATGTGTGTATCCGTGTGCCATTTGCTGCATACAACATGTATTCCGTTGCCTTATTCTTGCCAGGGAAAAGCGTTCGTGGATATACGCACAAATCCGCGCCGGTATCGATTAAATATTTGACTTTGGTATTAATTTCCGACACGAATAGGCGGTGTGAGCGGAAGATTGGATCGTTTACCGCCGCTAACGATCCGACGGTTCGTTTCCCGTCGACATTGAACAAGGAGGCCTGCATCGAGTGGCTTGATCACCAAATTTGAAATGATACCAGCATTTTTCGTATCTTTGACTGCATGACCTTGAACGAGACTTGGAACGTGAGTGAGAGCGGGTGCGTTCGTTTTTTATTGCGTGCGCTAGTTCAGAAATGCAAAGTTCGAGACGCGAAAATCTCTGTTCCAGGGCGGCAACGGCTGGATCAGCGCCTGGAGAAATGGCGTTAATAATTGGTGGAGACGATATTTCCATTAATTTGTCGGCCAATGTCGCCATTTTGTCCAGTGTGGAATCTGCTTGCGTCGCTAAAATTGATTGAGTATTTGCTGGCAAGCGTGACAGCCATTTTGTTTTCAGAATATTTTCTGGAATATTGTCGACAAGAGATTTTAAATGTCTTAAAAATTGTGAGGGCTTACGATCACCGAGAACCTCTTTGTCCAGGAGTTGGTGTAGTCTTGCCTCCTGTGAAGCCGTGAGTCTCTCCACGAGGGCTTCTCTTAATGCCTTATATGGAGTTTGAGCAGGTGGATGCAGTATGATGTCCTGAACCTCAGCTGCGGCATGCGTGTCGAGGTGGACGGCAGCCATGTGGAATTTGTCGAGTTCATTTTCGATACCTGCGAGGTGAAATTGCCCTTCGAGTTGAGCAAACCAAAGCTCCGGGCGTTCGGCAGAAAATGGTGTTAACGGTGGTCTCGCGGTCGAACCACGAGGCGTCTCAATGCCTGTGTTGTGTCGGGCTCGTCAGGCATTTTGCTGAAAAATCACTAAAATCGTCTAAAAGTGCACTTTTAGAAAATTCATCGTCAAAAACCGTGTGAATCACGGCGAAATTGTTCGTGATAATTTTCACGGTGTAGCACACCGTCTCTGGGTGCTCAGCGATGCACCACGATGCACAAAATATCACACGCGGTAACACAAGCGCGTGGAAGGATATAACGCTACCGAGCACATGTCGAAAAATCCAACGCTTCTCGAATGATCCACGAAAACCACGCAATCGAAAATTACTTTAATTTTAACGGCAGCTATTTCACTCTGAACACGTTAAAACGATAATTTTATTGATCACATTAAAAGGATCACGTCGGGGTCACCACTTGTGGGATACTCGGGAATGTTGGACGGGTTGATGAAATTATAACACGCGTTATAACGGTAGAAATCGAATGGAATTTATTCACAGCGAATGTGTCGATGTTTACACCTTGAGAGCTATAACGAATCTGTCTCTCGCGACGATATAGGCAATTAGATCATCCGATCGAGGGTGCCCGAAATATGACGAACCGTCACGAGGTGACGTAGTTAGGTATTCGGCTGCTAAGCCGGTGCGAATACAATATAGTGAAATAATTCGAACGATAAATAAGTAGCTTCGCTACATTTTTTATTAAATTTTCATGTCACTATGCTCTACAAATGAAATTATCGGTTTGTGATAACTGAAATAAGAAACAAAAACTTTTGATTGCAATCGGTTTAAAAATCTGGCAAAAACTGCATCGATACTGGTTCCGGATCTTGTTGTTGCTTCTGTACGGTCATTCGTCATTTGTAGTTAAAGTTTATCATTAAGGAAATCAATCAATGGCTATGACTCTGCGGATGCAAAATTCACACTCAAATCTCCCCTGAGAATGATAGGTATAGTCGCCAGGTCAGGATTAATTAATCGTGCAACCTCCACAGTATATATCGCGAAATATCGGTGGATAAATTTAATTATATCTGCAATGGACTGGTTTGGAGATATATATATATATATATATATATATATATATATATATATATATATATATATGGCCACTATTCAAATTCTCTGCTGGTTCACCATGAGGCACTCAGCAGCACATAGGTCGCCGATTGTTGAAGTATTCACCGACAATGTACTCGCTTGTTGTAAATCAATATTTAAATTGGGCATCACAATGTTCGTGCTGTTAACAGTATTTCTATATACTGCTACTCCTGCGGCTCGAGCATTAGGGCGTTTGACCCGTACGACACAATCAAAGTTTGGTATGTCAATATTGTCTTCCTCTTTCAACCAATATGTTTGCTCGTTGCACCACCATATCAGTAAGATCCGCCTTGTGAGCTCCGAGACTTTGGCAATTCAACGAACAAATGGACATTCCTCTGCGAGCACTGATAAAATCCAAGAGCAGTCGGTCAATTGTCTCCAATCTATTTAAAGAGAGTCTCCGAAACTCCTCCTGCAAACGAATCATCGAAGTTGTGGTTCTCCGTCCATGGTAAAACGTTGAATCATCATTACATGTTGTAATATCAAGTCCTTGTATGTTGGTCACAGGGGATAATGCTACGTACAACAATTGCTGTGAGTGATTTTTGTGGTACTCGTAGACGATCTCATTGAACGTACCACCTTGGGATTTATGAATCGTCATGGCACAAGCACAGACCAGAGGGAAATGATTCCTCTTCGCGACAATGCTTTTATTATTATTCAATGTAATTGTCGATGTTCTTCTCACTATTGGCACAGCAGATAGACTGATATTGTTCGCGATCATATGCCCAGCAGCTTTTCTTCTAATTTTTTCACCAGTTTTCTTCGACTCGGGGAAAATCCAACCAAACCCGAGTAACTTCCCCATCTTCGTTCTGTTCAATCTTTATCAATTTACCCATCGCACCATTTACCAACCCATCTGACACGTTAATGTTTGTAACGATGATGTAAGATTTATTGATTTCGAATGTTATTTCATATGGTAGACCACCAGTATCAATAACAGAAATCTTATGTAATTTTTGGTGCACAAAAGCTTGTTGTTCTGCACTTTAACAACCAACGTATACATCTTTAGCAACTGAAATGGTTTTCTCATCTGCTCGACTCAACACCGCTTGATTATACTCATTCACGGAGTTATTCGTCAGATACAGACGTATTCCATGCGGACATAATCTCTCTGCCTCTTCTTTTGTGAAGAAACGTGATTCAATCAGATGTAACTCGACCGGGCCCAATACGATACCGTTACCAATTTTAGTTAGCACTGATGAAAAACTTTGATTGACTTGGCGCATGACTTGAGTCAGTTCATAAAACTTGAGACCACGCCATAAAATTCGCCCTGACATCCGCTGCTTAATTGACTTGTATTGAGGTAGCTCGAACTGGTTGTAATTGTCGTAAATCTCCAATCAAAATAATATCTAAACCGCCAAAATTCGTATCGAAATTGCCAGTGATTTGCTTTAATCTTGAATCAATTTGGGCCAGTAGTTCTGCTCCGATCATACTGATTCCATCAATTATTATTACTTGGATGTATTTCAACAGTGCTCTGTATTGCTGAGCCACTTCAATTGATAACAGCAGTAATTTCGAAAGGGATATCTTTAGTGCAGTATGAACCGTAGTCCCATCAATCGCCACTGCTGCTTTCCCGGTTGACGCGCAAGTGATGTAAGCATTGCAGAATCCATCAGTCTGAGTAAAGCGATTATAAATTTCCATGAGAAGCTTTATCACAAATGTTTTCCCACATCCAGCTGGTCCTGTGAAGAATACTTGTAATGGAGAGCGATGAGAAGATAGAAGATTTGATATTAGATGGAGCAGTAGTCCTTTTTGTTCCACGTTTGCCATTCTCATCAATTCGCAGAACTGTGCATTGGGCAAGAGATTCTCTTTCCTTTTCGCAATAGCTCCCAGTTTGTTCAATGTAGCCAGACGAAGATCCATGTTAACTTCCCCATCTTCATTGTTATATAACTGTTCAAACGGGTTCGATTCTGGGAACCTGTTAGCTATATCGCGATTTTCTGCTTCATCATCATCATCAGGTCCATTTTCACGGCACAATTCTCGACATATCTGGATAGTTTTTTGGATGTCCAAGCTCGATGAAAATTCTTTGAGGCGTTGTAAAATCAAGTCTTCATTGTCATCGTATATTCGGATAAATTTCATCTCTGCAAGGATTTCCTCTTCCTCATTTCGAAAGGGAATGTTTAAGGAGACCATTTCTCGCTTGTACTCGTTTAAATCAGTACCCATGTCGTAGTTACGGTATCGAATCACACGTGAGTCTTTTCGCTTCATGTACGCGCCCTGGGCATTTCTTGTATAATTCGCCACGAATTGTGCCAGTGTTATATCCTCCATATCTTCCGGTCTCTTTTCATACTTATCGAAATAGTTCTCTTTCCATACATCAGTCGAGTCTTCACCACACTGCATCTCATCCAGTTCTTTTTTAGTCTTCTTGATTCTCTGCCTTTCGATAGGCCATACAGTCGGTATGTACACTACGATAACTGAGCTTTTAGACATGGGCTCACGTAGGAGATACCAGGCAGCTTCTTGGCTAGTCAATTCAACAGAATTGACCATATCAACACTCATCTTCCTTGTTATCTCCACGCTGTCAAACTCTGGGTGCTGATCCATAGTTTCAACAATCTTGCGTTGCAAATGACTAATACCTCTATTTGTTTTATTAACATATTCCACAACGTAAGCAGCACACGAATACTCCTCTGTGATAAACTGGATATCTGTATTTGACTTGAGAACATTGAAAATGAAGGGGTTGAAAGGATTGTGCGATTTTTCATTTGGTTCTTTTTTCAAAAAAACCCTCGGTCTAGTTATACCAACTCGCAGTATGTTCGTGTATTCTTCCTCCGAAATAACGCCATTTTCTTCGTAAAATGTATTGATATCCAAATAGTCGTTATTCTCTAGATTGTTTCTGAGGCCAGTATAACGTTTAGCATAACTGGTGAACCCAGAATCTGTCTTTTGCATAGGGATCAATATCATGGTAGTGCGGCTCGGCATGAAGGGTGCCTCAAATCTGCACTTCTGGAGTTTATCTGCAACTACTCTTTTGTAACATGTAAATGTAAGTTTATGGGTCTGCAATTTGATGTTTCCTGATGCTTCCCACGCTGAAACAAAAATCAACTGGTCAATCAATGCTACAGCGTCTTCTCAGCCTATATTAAGTGCATCCTCCGGTGCATTTTCCAGCCATAACAGTATGTGGGCATGAGGACTGCCACGGTGTTGGAATTCGATGCGCTTGAAGTAATGCACTACTCGATACTGCCCAAATGGGCTCGATTTCTTCGACTGTAAAATAGTCAGTAAAACGGTGACTAATTTATTGAAATGAATAGCACAAGAGAGCATCTTCATTGATGAGTTTGTTTTTCTCGATATAACTCAGCTGTTCTGCCAATTCATTGTTCTTCAATTTGTAGAGCGTCTGCAGTAAATTGTTCCACCCAATCTCATTAGCACTGATAGTAAGGAACATTGTTGGCTTGCCAAGTTGTCTAATCATGGCGAAAAGATCTCTCTTGCGTTCTGCCCAATACCACGTAGAGTTTGGTATTTCCCGTAGAAAAGCAAGGTTACTTTCTATGCAATTGTTAATATAATCCTCCGATTCAATCTGCTGTCGAGTAACCGTTGTGTTTTTACCGATATGTTTGAAGGCAATAGTTAGGCTATCCCGGGCCCTTAATCTCATGATTTTCATGGCTACGGATAAGAGATGATAGGGAGTTACTCCACGACGATCAGAGCGTCGCAGTTCACTAGTAGCCATTATCAACGGTGTGACGCTGACATCCTCTCTAAATGTTCGAAATTGCCCCAAATAAATCGCGGGAAAAGACAATTCTTCGGCATGCTCATCGAACAGCAAACTCTTCGGGATATTATTTTCTCCTGGTGTAATCCGTAGATATTTCTCATCATTCCACAGTAGAGTATGTTGTTGAGCGGTGAGGCTATCTTCAATGGGGATGTGTTCGCTAATATCATCTTGAGGAATTGGATGATCAATTACATCAATATCAAAGAACGGCTCATTTATCGTAACATCGTACAGGATATATAGTGGTGACTTTACTAAATATTGTAACCAGGATTTAATTGTTCGTTTGTTAATCAAACCACTTACGTAACTTGATCTGTGAATTCTCCTCCATTTTATATGGACATTGATGCAATGATCGTCATCGATATTTTGTGGTAATTGATGAACCATTGTATTCACAGATACTGGTACATTAATCACTTGTCCATAAATTCCGTACTGCCCATTTACGTGTCTCAATCGTCTAATCTGCATGAAGGGTATCCTTGGAGAAATGAGTCTCTCTGACACTAAATCTAGGGGGGGGGGGAGATGATCAGGTACCTCAGGATATTTAAACCCGCTGTAGGTTGACATTGCAGGGATGTTATTCTTTTCTAGGGCTTGACCACATGTGTAACATATCCTGACATTTTCTCTGGCGATTTGTGGTAAAATTATATGATTTCCTCCTGTTCCGGGATTGAGGGCTTCAAGTCGTCTCTGAACCATAACCTATCACAAATCGAGCACGGGTGACCAAATGGATTGTTCATAAATTTTTTGTTAAATTTCTGTGTAAATTAAAAGTGTATGGTAAACTCTCCTCAAAAATCGGTTGACGCATATTTGATGTTCCTGGATTACCTGCATTATCGTTGATGTTATTCGGTTGGACTGGAAATGAGGGGTTAGGATCGAGAATATCATCTTGTATCTCCACATTTTCTGGTGAATTTGTGGGTAACTGATTGTGAACAATGTCATTTATTGTATGTTTTGCCTGTTTTCGTAATCTAAACTCTTTCATATGTTGTGCACCGGTTTTCGGTTTGTCTTTTTTGTTTTTTGGTTTAATTAGCTTCGCACGTTGTCTTTCACGATATTCTTTACACTTCTGCGCGTTCGTCTTCCCCATTGTTGCGTATTTCACTTGGATTCCAACCGTTATTGTTAATAGTAATAACTTCAATTATTTAATTATATATCTATTTGTATAATTCGGCAATTATTCATAATGTCTAGGAAATTAAGGTGTGGCCAAATTATAAATTGCAATGTCACTTATATTTTAAACAGAAAAACACATCACACTGGAACAAAAACTGATAAATAAAATAGCCTCCTTGGTTATGTTTTACTTCACACGTTGTCGCCCACTATATTTACAAATATTTACAATTCGCTGCACATAATCTCGCAATCACTCATAATTACAATACAATGTTTTTGTTGCAAATAATTGTCGAGTCAACGTCCCTCATTCGTTCATAATAGCACATATCACATAATTTTTACAACATAACTCGTGTAGAATATCGTTTGGCACATTTGTATTTATACATTGAAATACCGTACTGAGAAACAACTGATCTTTCAAGATGGCCGATCATGCCAATAACTCCATCTAACGCATCGAGTAAAATTGTACCGGACACGTCATTACCGACGTTCTCATGCGGTACGTTGCACTGTACAGCTTGAAATAGGGTACTAATTGAATAAATAATGTAATGAAATCTAAATTGTAAAATTCATAATTAACCGTGCATTTTTCGATAATGGCTCCCAACTCATTTTCATAGCTAATTGGTTGTTCTACAAAATACAAGTAATGAGTGCATGTGAAAATAAAATATATGCTTTTATATATACTCTCTACATCATACCCGTCTCCCCACACCGCGCCTAGGTATCATTCACATGCCCGCGAGTATAGCGCGCATGGATTATAGACGGTGTCGGTTTTTTCGTCACTCACGCGCTCAAGAGTGTTTTCGATTCACACCCAAGGCGCCTATAGAAGTTTCACTTCAAAAACACACGGGACACCCGGTCCAGACAGCTAGACCGACAGCGGTTAGAGACAGCTTGGTGATGGGTCTGTCGGTAAGAGACAGAGCTTGGTGATGGGTCTGATGAACGTCATGTAGGTACTGGTGGTTCTCTCGATGTTGGGGGTACCATCTGGTCGAGTTGGTACTGCTGCTCGGGATGTTTGGATGGTTGCAACTCTCGTTAGGCCATCTTTTCCGGGGTGAACTGCTACTACTCTAGCGGCTGGCCATTTTGTTGGTGGATATTCCCTGTCGACCATCAGGATCATGTTCCTAACTTATTTTCTTGTCGTTCATTCCACTTGTAGATGGCTTGATACCTGTGGAGACACTCTGTGGACCACCTGGATCAGAATTATTGAACTTTCTGAGTGGCTAGATTCCATCTCTGCAGTTTGCTGGGGTTCTCATTGATAACTGATGGTTCTGAAATCAGCTGTAGAGGCTCACCAATTAGGAAATGACCTGGGGTGAGTGCTTGGAGGTCATTTGGCTCATCTGACATTGGTGTGATTGGCCTGGAGTTTAAACAGGCCTCTATCTGGATCAGGATGCTGTTGGGTTCCTTGTAGGTGAATGTCCACGTCTCAATGACTGTTTAGAGGTGATACTTAGTGGATTTAATAGCTGCCTCCCACTTGGCTCCAAAATGGCATGCTCTAGGTGGTGAGAAGCTCCATTGAGTCCCATTTGTGGCGACGGCAGCTCGGATTTGTTGATTCTCTCTGGACTGTTGATTGTACAGCTTGTTAAGTACTCCTGAGGCTCCAATGAACGTAGTGACGTTGTCGCTGTACATAACCTCGGGGATACCTCTCCTTCCGATGAATCGCTTATCAGCTTCGATGGAAGCCTCTGTTGTTTGCCTGGAAACGAGCTCTAAATAGACTGCTGATATACCGGAAGACACGAATACTGCAATATGAACAATAGATGGTTGGGCATTTGTGGGTCACAATTTGAGAATGGGGAAGGGACCAACATAGTCCACTCCCGCGTAGAGAAATGCTCGGGCTGGTGATATTCTCACTGCCGGCAGTTAGTCCATTAGCTGCTGGGCCTGTCTTCCTCGGTGTCTAAAGCAGATGGGACAGCGTACGATGGATGATTTCACTGTTCCTCTCCCACCGATGATCCAATACTTTTGTCCAATGTAGGCTAGGGCGAGTGGAGTTCCTCCGTGGAGAGTTCTTCTGTGAGGTTCTTCGATGACCAGCGTTGTGAGACGAGACTGACGAGGCAAAATAATTGGATGAATCTCGTCAGGGTAAAATTGAGAATTTTTGAGGCGGGCACCTAGCCTGATGATACTCTCGTTGTCTAGTGTTGAAGTCGGCTTTGCTATTGGATGATGAACCCTTTGGTGTTGACTCTCGTTGGTTTAATTCTCTTCGATCTCAGTACTTCTATTGTTGATGACGTTCTTTTGATACTTAATCAATTAGAGCTCCGGTTCTAATTGACACTCTCTTTGGTGGCTGTACTCTCACTTGAACTATTGTAAACTAGGGACCAACGTAGCCAGATGAAAGGACTGGTAGCTCCGTGATCCCGTTAGGTTGATTGGTGGGGATACGGTAACAGAATGATCTATCGTCGCCGAGATATCCAGACTAGGAGGCAAGGCCCGGGTAAGATTCCGGGTTATTCGAACGCGGACGCTCAAGCGGCGAGGTCGAAAAGATCTCTCCGAGGTAATTTGTGGTATTGGCTTGAAATATAGCCAGGGACAGTGTTTAAAACACAGAAATAGTTTCCCATCTAATGGCACCGGGCTCAACGAAAATTCTCGAACGATCTCGGGACCCTTCGGGTTCACGGTCAGATCACGAAGTAAATCACCCATCGAGTTCAGTATCGTATCGTCTCAATCTCTGTACAGTCAGTATTGTCACAATCGCTCCATCGAGTACATCACCAAGTACATCACCGTGAGATACTGAGTTAACGCTCCTAGTAGCGTCTCTATTCGAGTCAATCATTTATTAATTTCGAGTCAATTATCAATCATTTTGAGACTATAATCAAGTGAATTATCGAGAGAATTATCAAGTGCAGTGTGGAGACAATTATCGAATTTAAATTGAGACAATGCAACGAACAGTGTACCCTTATAAAATTTCTAGACGCGTGGTTTACAGCACAAATAAAATACATCACCAGTGGGTTTTTAGTAAATCGCGTGTTCTTAATTTTCACACCTTTTCCAAATCACTTTTCCCCAACCCGCCTAAATTTTTAGCATCAATCTCAAACAGACAGAGGATGTAGCCCAGCGTGCCCAGATGCATAACTGATGGTAGCGAACGTAGCACCATCAGAATGCATCATTTGTTGTTTCGTGGCGAATGACCATTGGAAACAACAGTCGTCACTTCGAGTGCCGAAATAACTCCTTTTTCACAATTGTGGGGAATGTTTCTGCAGTTGTAAAAAGGGAGTTATTTCGGTACTTGAAGTGACGACTTTGTTGTTTCCCGCGTTATCCAGTCTCGGGAAAACGATTTGGAAGCATATGGGCCCGTCGGCCTGGAGTAGAGCAGGAATGGGCAAAGTCGGAACCTCGGGAGCCACGGCCATAAAGCCCTATTAGACCCATTGTTCGGAATATACCCCAATTGCGTGAGGCCCAGCGTAGTCGGAGTGGGGGTAGCAACGTGCACGAAGAGGGACGCAGTTAGACAGAAAGAGCGCCACGCGCTCTCCCTCAAAATTTAAAAAAACTTACCGCCTAAAAATTCAAACAAATTTTCACCAATTCAACTTGAAAAATGGTTAGTTGTACCGGGGGTAATTGTTAAAACATCATGGTGCCAGAAACTGATTATTTCTTAGTCACCTTAATATTGAATAATTATTTTATCAAAAATTGAAAAAAATATGAGATGTCAGGTCTTTAAAATTTAATTAATTTATTATTAATTTAAAGTTTAACTTATAAGTTTTGCCCACTCTTGGCCAGCATTTTTCATAGCTGCTCAACGGAAACCACGGGAAGGTGGTAGGCGTATTCCGTCAGGAAAACACTAAAAGAAAAAAATTGTCGACATCTTACAATACTCTTAAAATATTCCCGTTAAAATTCATGGCAACTTTAGGTACGTAAGTTAACCCACCCTTGATTTGAAATGTCTTGGTCCAAGACTCTTGGAAAAAAACCATTTGAATCTGCCAAAAACAATTTTAGAGATATTGAAGAGAAATTCCTCAGGAATATGATTTTAGTCAAACTTTTTTGGTTTGATAGCACATATAAAAACAATTCAACGGAAAATATTATCGGACTCGCCAGATAATTCCATTGAAATTCTATTAGATTTCTATAAAAATTATATAAGTTTGTGATTAAATTCTTTTAGAAGTTTTTTTCAATAGAAATATTCAACAGAAAGCACTGGATTTGAAACGAATTGGATTTTTCCTTACAATTTAATCTATTTTACACATAAAGTTCCCATTTTTTGCCGATATATGAGCCAAAAAAGACAACTTAAAACGATTTTACCATGAAAATTCTGCAAGGAAATTTCCCTCGAATGATTTGTATGAACAAATTCTTTTAAGTTAATTTTTCCTATGAATCTATTTATTCTTTCAATATTCATATTGGAACAAATCCCAAATAATGGTAGGCCAAACACTAATGGAATTTTCATAGGAATCCAATAGAATTTCATTAAAATAAAAAACTAGGATTGTTTATTCGATTTTTTCATCTGTGATCATTTTTCTATTATCTTTGCTCGGTCACTCTCTGCACCTAATTATTTTGATTTTTTTCTGCAGTAATTATTCATTTTCGTGGTTAACTGGAAATGGATGAATTTTCAAAGATTTAACAGTGGGATCGATATAATGAAAAAAAGTCAAAAGATGAAATGATCAAATTTCTTGTTTCCGTGGTTTTTTAAGGTCAAAAATCTTTTAAATTTAAGTAAGACTGTCACTTGCTGAACATTTAATTCCTGAAATGCGGAAAACACAATTAAATTTTTTAAATACTGCTTAGGGAATGTTCAAACAA
This sequence comes from Diachasma alloeum, assembly GCF_001412515.2. NCBI lineage: Eukaryota > Metazoa > Arthropoda > Insecta > Hymenoptera > Braconidae > Diachasma > Diachasma alloeum. Next base: position 36,745 of record NW_021680536.1, read on the forward strand.
TATTAACAAAAATTGAACAATCGTTTCACCAGTGTTTTTCAATTCATTTGCTGCCGAAATATTCAATTTGGAGTGATTTATTAAACGGAATTTTATGCGGAAGTTGATATGGAAAAAAATGAACAATTGATATTTCTTAACAATGCAAAATATATCAAGAAAAATATTCATATTTTTCTTTCAAAAATTCAAATTTTGTGCGTGTTGACTGACATAACGATACCCCCACTCTGACCCAAGCATTGGGTCTCGCCACTCCGACTACCTGCACAATACAACAGCACCCCTTTTTTTATGGTCATTGGCAGTGGTCGAGAGTGTGGGTGGTCGTAAGGTGATGTGACATAATTTCTGAGGTTCACGGAAGCCTCCATTCACTACGCAGCCCTCTGACGCACAACAACCCTGGAACGAAAAATTGTTAGGCGTCAGGTCGTTATTACCAGAATTACCACTGGAAAACAAGACCGAAAATCTTCTGACTAAACCCAAACTCTAACACGGTTTCCCACTAGCACGAACTTGAGAACTGCGTGAAGGTTACTAGAGAAGTTCAAGCTAGAAATGTGACCAGGTAACGAAAATAACTAAATACGAGATTTGTCAGAGAATTTACAATCTTTAATTTAGTAAGAAAAGACTGAATTGAATTATCTCTAAACCCTTTTTCGATTAATCAGATCGTTCAACGATTATTAACTCAACCATTATTTACAAAATTCACATTCGTCGTACAGACTAACATTTGATAATAAATTATAAAGAACACGAAGAAACAAATAATGAAACAAACTAATATCTAACCTGTCAACGAAGATTGTAAAAGTCACACTAAGTCAAAGAATTCATAAGTCACATAAATTCAGAAGAAGCGTGACAAAACCAAATAAAGTATATTCATGTAAACTGTTAGAGTTGTTGGTTGCCGGACTTGACAGAAATAAGACCCGAAGGTGAGAATTAAGTTTTTTCCTTTTTATTGGTGAAATTGAGTTTTCAAAATTTACAGCGACTGTGTTTTTGAATTACGGCGAATAAATGAGTTTTCGATCAGTGGATTTGAGACTAGAGAGTTCTCAAGTGTCCTTGAGAAGCGGGTTGACAATAACTAGTCCAAATCCGAATTTAGTGTGCACTCTACTAGATCGTGGAGAGGTGCGAGGAAGTTCCTTCGAACTATGCGGCGATCCAGTGAACTCACACCTCTCGATGATTTGCCTCGGGTTTAGCCTCAAGATGGTCAAGCGGTGTGCTCATAGGAGGTTCACCTCTCTCGAACTCTCGAAGGTTCTGCTGACCTTGAAGTCCTTGATTCCTCCGTAGATCTCCTGAGATCCGTTGATTTTCAGCTTCTCCGTTCTCTCTTCTCCTTTCTCGGCTTTTCCTCCTCTGCTTCTCTGCTTCTGGGTGTTCCCTCGTCGCTTTCTGAATCAAAAGGGAGCGCTCTGGTGCAGCTCACAGCCTTATATACCCCCCAACTGCGCAAAACTCCGTTGCTTATCAAGTANTGCTTCTCTGCTTCTGGGTGTTCCCTCGTCGCTTTCTGAATCAAAAGGGAGCGCTCTGGTGCAGCTCACAGCCTTATATACCCCCCAACTGCGCAAAAGTCCGTTGCTTATCAAGTCTTTCAGAACAGAAACCCTGCGTCGATCCTTTCATGTCACTGCGGCTTATGCTTGGAACTCCCTTCCTGCTGCTATTAGAGACCTTCCCTCTATTTCCTCTTTCAAAGCAGCTTTGTGTGCGTACTATATGGACAATTCTTGACTGTCCGTGTGGTACAATGTAAGCATAGTTTCTGCTCTCCCGTGTTTCCCGCTTTTCTTTTCTTTTTCTTCTTCTATTTTCGTCTTTCTCCCCTTACTCCTTCCCCCTGATCTCCTTTTTTCTTACTATTGAGAGCTCTTCCGCTGGTTTTTGGATCCTCTTTTTTGACTACCAGTGGTGTTCATCAAACATGGTTTTCATTTCTGTCTTAATTTTTTATTTTTTGTCCTTCTTCTAGTGCTGTTTGCTATTTACAGATATTTTTTTCTGCTTTATTCTTTGCCTATTGCTTGTAACTTCCTATGGTGACTTTAGTTATAATTATTTTGTACAACATAATGTACAATTAATAAGTAATCAATCAATCAATAAATCAAAACTCCAACGTTCTGGAACGTTTTGCGACGTAAATAGGTTGTGCGCATGTGCAGAGAATTGTTTCGATATTTCGTGGGCTTTGATTGGCCCAACAAAATCCAATTCGAGGGAGCGTTAGCGCCATCTACAGATGTCGCTAAGAGTGACGAGATTATCGCCCTCTACAAACAAGTGGCTCCGTCGCATAGTCAATCATCAAAGTAGTTTCCTACTTATCCAACATAAACCGAGACTAAATACAGAACGATTGAAATTGAAATTGTCTCCGTGACAAGTAAAGCTGGCGATCCGAAACGAATCCTAACATAAACACAGAACAAAAGCCAGTGAAACTGACCAAGGTGACGAGACCTCAAAATTCGTTAATTCAATGTCCTTCAAATGTAACCGATAGCAAAAGTATTCGTATAATAAATTGTAACGAGATTTTCTCGTTACGGTAAACTGTTGTACCAACACGAAAACCCTTGAGTTAAAAATGGTTAGAGTGAGGGATAGAGAGAGAGAGAGCGACATCTAACGCCAGCTGGGGAAGCTGAGCGAGAGATGAGAGTGACATCGAACGGCGGTTTAAGTGAACTGCGCGTGAGGTGAATAGACCAATCAAATAATGCCAAGAGGCGTGGTTTGGGTGAAACCATGCTTCTGAACATTATGCAGGGTGTCCCAGAAGTACATGCTGATCCTGAACCAGCATGTACAGGGGGTGATTCTGAGCCGAAAAGTCCTTTTCCACTTTTCGATCAGAAGCACCCCTCCGGAGATATTGGGGTAAATAGGACAGCCAATGACGCTGCAGCGTTAAGCGGCAGTACGTCCGTGTGGCTCCGCGCACTGGTGTGCGTGATTCTCCTTCTAGTCAGCAGGAGGCGGGATAGCGTTTTACGTTCACCCGTGAGCGAGAGAGAGAAGGAAAGATATTTCTCTCTCGCTCTCTCACATCTCTCTACGAAAATGTTTTTGCCATCATCTGTTCAACAATTGGGTTTAGGGGATTTTTCCATTGATTATTTTTTGTAGCAAATCGAATTTGCAACAAACTAATCTTATGCAAAAATCACGTAAATCCAATAATTTATTAAATAATTGCAATAAAGTCTTGAATAATTTTTGGTCATTATTTAAAAAACTATTGGGTTTACAGCATTTTTCCATCAGATTATTTTTATTGCAAATTCGATTTGCGACAAAAAATAATCAATGGAAAATCCCCCTAACCCCAATTGTTTACCACATAATTGAAAAAGAGCGTGTTTCTTCGGAAAAATTCCGAAAATCACAGCTATCCCCCTTTCGATTTCTGAGGCGATTGTTTAATTGTTAATTATCTCAGATACCAAGAGGACTAGGAAATTTTGTCAGTAGATCTTTTATCTTGTTAATGAAATGTAACAGAAAAAAGTTCTTCTGACAAAATCTCTTGAAATTCTCGGTTGAGGAGATAATTAATAATTAATTAATGACCTCGGAAATTCCGAGGGGATGGCCGACGATTTTCGGGAAATGATAATCAATAACTAAATCTTGTAAACCCATTTGTTTACAAGATGATTGTAAAAGAGTTTTTTTTTGCGAAATAATTGATAAAATTGCCCCCGTCCCCCTTGCGATTTCTGAGGCGATTGTTTAATTGTTAATTCCCTCAGATACCAAGAGGACTAGGAAATTTTGTCAGTAGATCTTTTATCTTGTTAATGAAATGTAACAGAAAAAAGTTTTTCTGACAAAATCTCTTGAAATTCTCGGTTGAGGAGATAATTAATAATTAATTAATGACCTCGGAAATTCCAAGGGGATGGCCGACGATTTTCGGGAAATAATAATCAATAACTAAATCTTGTAAACCCATTTGTTTATAAGATAATTGTAAAAGAGATTTTTTTTGCGAAATAATTAATAAAATTAGCCCCCTCCCCCTTTCGATTTCTGAGGCGATTATTTAATTGTTGATTATCTCAGATACCAAGAGGTCTAGAAAATTTTGTCAGTAGATCTTTTATCTTGTTAATGAAATTTAACAGAATTAAGTTCTTTTGACAAAATCCCTAAAAATTCTCAGTTGAAGAGATAATTAACAATTAATTAATGGCCCCAAAAATGCGAAGGGGATGGCCCACGATTTTCGGGAAATCCCGAGTTACGAAAAGTTTTTTACCATTATTTGTTCAACAATTGGGTTTAGAGGATTTTTCCATAAATTATTTTTTGTCGCAAATCGAATTTGCAACAAAAATAATCTGGTGAGAAACTAGTTTAGAGTGGATGTGGGATGAAAATGTGGAGGGAGATGTTGGAAAAATTATGGTAGGCGTTTTATAAAATTATCCATATATTTTCGTGGGATCGAACCACTTGTCACTATTTCGGTACACTCTTTGTTATAATTATTGTTGAATGTCTAATTTTCACTGATATTATCTTTTCACTTTATCTCGTTGAGTCACTGAAATTACTGAACTTAATCAACAGGTTGATGTACTTAACAAGAATATTAAATTTAGAATACTGTTTGACTGAATACTTTAGATCATTATCGTAACGATACTTCTACACTACTGACTGACTCTTCCGGGTGCCGCGCTGACCAGTGTCCGTTGACCCGAAAGTTCACGGAGATTTTCGGAGATGGCCGAGTTAGTCGACCGTGACCATTTTGGAGATTTAGGCTGTATTTCGAACACCCCGGGGGCAATTCATCATCAGGGATGATGAATTAATGGTGATTTTAGTCCTGTTGATCTTCTTCTGCATCATCGTCTGGAGGTTGCTCTGGAGGTGGTGGATCTGATGGCAGTAGGCAAAGCTTGGTGATTGGTCTGTCAAGCTTTGTGTAGATTGTTCTGATGTTTTCTATGATTGGTGAACCATCTGCCTGTCTTGGTACCTCTGCCTTTGCGGTTCTTATTGTTGCGACTCTCGTTAGCCCATCTGCTCCTGGGCGTGTCGCAATGACTCGTCCGATTGGCCATTGTGCTGGTGGATAATTTTCGTCGATCATCAGCTCCATGTCGCCAACCTTGATGTTCTCTTCTCGATGCGTCCACTTGTAGATTGTCTGATATCGTTGAAGACACTCTTTGGCTCACCTGAACCAGAATTGTTGAGTTAGCTGCGTTACCAGGTTCCATCTCTGTAGTTTGCTGGGGTTCTTGTCAATGATTGATGGCTCTGGAATCAGTTGAAGAGGCTCACCTATCAGGAAGTATCCTGGGGTGAGTCCTTGGAGATCGTCTGGGTCATCTGACATGGGACAGATTGGCCTGGAATTTAGGCAGGCCTCTATCTGGATCACGACACTGTTGAGTTCCTCAAATGTGAGTGTTGTTGTCCCCAAGACTCTTCTAAGGTGATATTTTGTTGATTTCACAGCTGCTTCCCACTTGCCTCCAAAATGGGGTGCTCGTGGTGGTGAAAAGCTCCATTGAGTCCCATTGGTGGCGAGAGCAGCCTGAACCTGCTGATTTTCTCTGGATGTTCGGTGGTAGATTTTCTCTAGGACCTCTGCTGCGCCCACGAAGGTAGTGGCATTATCACTGTACATGACAGCTGGAATATCCCGCCTTCCGGTGAATCTCTTGTAGGCTCCGATGAAGGCGTCCGTTGTCTGCCTGGTGACTAGTTCTAGGTGAACTGCTGATGTGGTGAAGCACACAAAAACTGCAATGTGCACTGACCCTGGTTGTGCATTCGTTGGTCTCCATTTGAGGATGGCGAATGGTCCTGCATAGTCCACCCCTGTGTGGAGAAATGCTCTTGCTGGTGAGATTCTCGTTGCTGGTAGTTGACCCATCTGTTGCTGGGCCTGTCTTCCCCGTTGTCTGGTGCAGATGGCACAGCGTTGAATATATGCTCTAACTGTGCCTCTGCCGCCTATTATCCAGTACCTTTGACGAGTATAGGCCAAGGTGAGTTGAGTTCCTCCGTGGAGTGTTTTGCGGTGAGCTTCTTCGATGACTAGTGTGGTGAGGCGTGATTGGCGAGGCAAGATTATTGGGTGATTTTCGTCTGGATTTAACTGCGAGTTCTGGAGGCGTCCCCCAAGTCTCATGATCCTTTCGTTGTCTAGTGTGGGTGTCAGCTTGGCTAGTTGATGATTTCTCAGTAGTTGGTGATTTCTCTGGAGTACTCGAATGGCTGGCCCAAAGTATTGATGTTGGGTTATCTTTACCCAAAATAACCTCGCGTCATTGAGTTCTCTTGTTGTCAAGACAGGTCCCGGGGGCGTTGGCTGCCTCCTGAATCTGTCGATAGCTCTGTTGACCGTAGCTGTTACGGCTGGATTCTCCTTCCCACTGACGTGTCTCCAAGTGACATTCGGGAGAGTTTCCTGGATTTTTACCACTCTGTTGTGGACGAAGTCCTTCCATCTCAAGGCCGGACTCCTGATCCACGCGAGAGCTACTGCTGAGTCTGACCAAAGGTGAGTTTCTACCTGGTCTAGCTGGAGCATCTGCTGCGTTGATGTTACGAGTTGAGTTAACAGGAGAGCTGCAGTAAGTTCCAGACATGGAACAGTCATGCGCTTGATCGGTGCTACCTTGGTCTTAGCGCAGACCAAAACTGTGGAGGCTGGCTCGTTGAGATTCTGAGTGCGAATGTAGACCACAGCACTCATAGCTACTGTTGAGGCATCTGCGAATCCGTGTAATTGGATGTCGTTTGTCTGAGGTGAGATTCTGAGCCATCTGGGTACTGCAACTTTATCTAGTTCGGTGAGTTCCTGGCGAAATGACTCCCACCGGTGAATGTACTCTTCGGGGAGGGGGTCATCCCAACTGCATTTGAGTTTCCAGAGATCCTGAAGGAGAATTTTCCCCTGGACGACGACTGGAGCGATAAATCCCAAAGGATCGAAGATCTGGGCTATCTCTGAAGAGACAATTCTCTTGGTGATCGTCTCTGTGTTGAAGTCTCTGGATTTGTACTGGAATGTGTCGGACGACTGATGCCAAGACAGACCCAGTACCTTGGTGATGGACTCTTCAAACTGAATGACTTCTCCCTCTGTTGATAGGCCGAGCTCATGCAAGAGCTGAGGGCAATTACTGCTCTACTTCTGGAGAGGGAAGCCTCCTGCCTGGCGATGTCCTTGTAGCTGCTATGCTATCTCCTTGAGTTCTACTGGTGAGTCTGCTCCGCCGTAGATGTCGTCTACATCACGACCTCTGGCGATTGTCTCGACGGCTGCTGAAAATCGATGACCTTCATCCACTGCTGGTTTCTGGAGAACTCTCAGAGATAGCCATGGAAAGCAATTGAGACCGTAGGTGACGGTGGTGAGCTGGTAGGTGAATTGCTGCTTGTCGTCAACCCACAAAATTCTCTGAAGATCTCAATCGTCTTGGTGATCTCGTATTTGCTTGAATATCCTATCTTCGTTAGTATCAAACATGAGCCTGTGCTTTCTTGTCCATGTTGAAACATTCGTGGCANAAAATTCTCTGAAGATCTCAATCGTCTTGGTGATCTCGTATTTGCTTGAATATCCTATCTTCGTTAGTGTCAAACATGAGCCTGTGCTTTCTCGTCCATGTTGAAACGTTCATGGCGTTGCCCTGAAGTTTTCCATCAGGATACTGTATATCGTTGAGTGACTTTCCTGATGAACTGCAGCTGGAGCCGTTGAAGACGACTCTCAACTTGTGGTGATTGCCTGTGCTCTCAGAACCCCATGGTGAGGAAGATAATAAACTGGAGTGGGTTCTGGGGACTCTATTGCTCTTCTCATATGACCCAAAGCCTCGTACTCATTGATGAACTCCTTGTACAGTTGAGCATATGCCTGATTATTGGTGAGTTTACTGACTGTTGATCTCAGCTGACGTGAAGTCTTGAATTTCGACTCCCTGAGAGCTGCTGAAGATGTTTTCAATGGGAACCTCACGATGTAACGTCCCGTTGAATCTCTGCTGTTGGTCTGAAGCGATTCTTGCACTTCAGCTCGTCTGGTGATAACTCTGAGTATTCTGAATGCTGATCTGTTGTTGATGGCTGGAGTCCTTCAATACGGCTCTCAGCTTCTGATTGATTTCCTTTCCAGGCCCTTGATGCGGTAGATAAGATGCTGAAGAGGCTTCTGGAAGTTCTGATGTCTCTGTGATGTGGATTGTAACCTTGTTCCACTCTTGTTGATCCTCTGTGTAATAGCTCTGGTGTTCATTTTTCTGTCAATGCCGGGGCATTAAGCTGTGTCGACTTGAAGGTTTAATATTGTTCCTTCAGTTGACTTCTGTTGTTGGTGGCTGGTCCCTGACTTGTGATGAAGCTCTGTGATGTTGCTCATTGAAGAGTCCTGTACTGCAGTTGAGGCAAACTTCGCTGAGTAACCTGGATTGATTGAGCTTGATAGCGTCTAATCAAAATTGTGTCGACACGTTTTCTTCTGGTTGACGTGAACTTGACGTTGAACCGCCTCTGTTGTCAAGTCCCTGCTATAACTGATTGGACCAGTCTGCTGTTCATTTAGGTCGGCTAGGTGAAACTATTCTGGAACGCCGATCCCAATTCTGCTGAACTCCATTGATGATCTTCGGAGTTATAGTTGATGTGATAACTGCTGTTTTGATGGTCGCGTCTCATTGGCGAGTCTTTGACCTCCTGCTGATGATATTCTTCTTTCTGATAAGCCCGTTGTCGACAAGAAGGAGGCATAAATCCCCTCGGTCGACGCCAAGCCTATTGGTGATGATTGCTAGGGGGAGAAGCACAGGGTGAGAGACGTATCACTTGCCAAATTAATAATAAATGGAAAATGATACTTAGCTCTCATTCCCTGGAATCTCTGACTTCCCCGCGATGTCTGCTGTTGATGTTCTCTCTCATTGATCAGTTGATTGGTGAGGTTCTCATTCTTCCTGAAGATCAATGAGGTTGCTGTTGAATTACAAATCTTGGTCGCAATTCACTGGATCATCTTGTTGAATGTCTGCACGTTGTTGATACTCTGGAATCTGTTCTGGTTGATGTACTCGTAACTCGGAGATGAATGACACCTCTGTTCCTGATTGATGAGGTCTCTGGCCTTGCTGGAGAATCCTCTTGGTGATTTGATTATTTCTCGGGCTGTCGCCAACAGCACCGATTGTTGATCTTCTGGAGTTGAGTTGACTTCGAGTTCTCATTGGTCAGTTGATTGTTGAAGTTAACTGCTGCTGTTGATGTACTGGGTTTAACTGTTGAGAATGACCAATGAGAAAGTGAATGTGTTGATTATATTCAGGAATCATTCACGGTGAAAAGTCACTGAATTCCTGCCACTCTGAAGGGTCCCCGTCGAGGGTCTTCAGAGCGAGTTTCCTCAGCTGATTATGCTGTAGGGCGTCTGGCGATGTACTGATCGGTTGAATTTTCTTCAGCTAAATGACCCCTCAGCCTGTTGATCAGCCTTACACACTGNCTTCAGAGCGAGTTTCCTCAGCTGATTATGCTGTAGGGCGTCTGGCGATGTACTGATCGGTTGAATTTTCTTCAGCTAAATGACCCCTCAGCCTGTTGATCAGCCTCACACACTGCTTTCTGGTGGTGGCTGCCTGCTCGTGCACTCCGTTTGCTAGTTACGGGTGATCGTGAGGAATGGACTCTATCAGGCTTTCCTAAATGGTGAGTAATTCTGTCCATTCCGAATCCAGGATCCTGTCATGACCGTCCAATTCCTTGGAGGTGACATCCTCGTAGGTCATGTTGACCCTGGTGAGCTCGTGGTAGACCTCGATGATGCTGTTTACTTTGAGCTGAATCTGTCTCGACTGACTGAGTTGATGTACTGTGAGACCCTCCTCTTGTAATCTGAATTGCTTCGGAATATCTTTTGTTGACATCCGCAATTAATTTATCCCCCTGAATGAGGGCATCACCATGGTGTGTCGATGACAACCGTTGGAATTTCTGCTGGTGAGGTTTCTGAAGTCGCGGAGGGGTCTACTGAATCATTATTCATCTGTAATCTTATTCTCAATTACTGTTTCGGAGTCGGATATGGTGATGTACTGTGTTGTTTACAACCTGTCAGATTCCGTGATGAGTGAATGCGAGAGTGTCTACTTTACCGACCGCCGAGAGTTACCAATCGTTGAGGTGATGTACTGCATCGGTAAACAGTCGACTCTGCTGCTCTGGAGTGCCGCCTGTTGCTAGGCGTGTGGGCCCGCGCTGAGAGGGTTCGGCGACACTCGGTGATTTCCGCTGACTCTCGACTTCACAACACGTTAAGGCACTGGAGGACACTGTTGTTTACACTTCTATTATCCGGAGAATATAAACACTGGCACAAATATGACTGGAACTGTCCGTTGAGTTTCTGATANAATGAAATTCGGAGGGAATGGCTCACGATTTTTGGGAAGTCGTCAGCATTAAAAATCAATCCATAAAACGGGTTGGAAGGCAGGGAAAAGGATGAGGATCCTCGTTTTAATTGTCGTGGTGGCCCTGAAAAGGGCCGATTTTGGTTTGTTCATGGGATGAACTGGAGAGGGAAGGAGGGCGGCAGGGAGTTCCTAAAGCAGGTTCTCCACGTGTCCTCCACCTGCATCAATGCACAGCCTGGCTCTCTTCAGGAGGTTTGTCCTCATGCGTTCCAGCTCTTCAGGTGTGATGGTTGCAACTGCAGCCTGCAGCAATGCGACCATCTCCTCCTGATTCGCTGGACGATGAGCGTATATCTGTGACTCCAGAGTACCCCACAAGAAAAAATCCAGCGGAGTGAGATCTGGAGACCGCGGAGGCCACGCTACAGGTAGTTGGCGACGTCCACCCCTGTCCCGGTCGCTCCTGTTCCCGATCCAGCGATCCGGGAACCACTCGTTCAGCTGGTCGACGACGGCGACACACGTATGTGCTGGCGCTCCATCGTGCTGAAACCATACAGCTCTCTCCGCAGGACCGTCACCGATGACAGTTACAAGGCGATCTTATAAAAATCCCAAGTAGTTGCCACCCTGAAACAGAAAAAAATCAAAATCAAATCAAAATTAGTATATTATGCACCAAGGGCCGAAAGTTACATTTTCCTGACCCGAGGTGCACATGCGATTTTTTAACATGCCTGCAAAGAAAAGTTCGTATTTTGCTTTTTGATGAGGGGGAGAAAATTGAGTTTTTTCCGGCCTAGGGTGGAAAATGACTCCTATGGGCGGAAAGTCTTTACTTTCCGCCTGAGGAAGTAACTTTCTACCCAAGGGCGAAGAATACTCACTTTGCTCCCGCTCATCAGGGAGCAAAGTACAAACTTTCCGTGCAGGGGTGTGAAAAAATAATTTTCTTTAGAGTAGCTGAAAAAAAATACTTACGTCGAGACGTCCTGGAAGGTGATAAATATGGACTTCATCACCAATGATCCCTCCCCAGATGTTCATACTGTTCCAACGATACTGGAAATTCATTTCTTTCGCGAGACGGGGATTTACAGAAGCCCAATGATGCTCATTGTCCTGATTGATGATCCCCTTTCTCACGAAAAGCTTCTCATCAGTCCAGCAAACGTTGCGTATGAACTCTGGATCGCGACTTCTGTCAAGGAGCCATTGGCAGAAATCCACACGCTTCGGCAAATCCTCTGGCTTCAGCTCCTGGACCGGGGTAAATTTCCAGGGATGCAGACCCTCAACCCTCATCACACGGTGAACCGTGGAACGGGCGGTGCGTAGCGAGGACGCAATTCCCCGGACGGACAACTCTGGTGACTCCTCGACGCTCTGGAGAATCGCCTCTTCCAGGTGCACGCCATCCGCACGTCTTGGGCGCCCTTCGCCGTGCCTTGGGAGGACGTTACCCTCCCTCAGCTGTTGAAACGCATCCTTAAACGTACGTGGATCAGGAACCACACGATTTGGAAACTGCTCCGCATAAATTCGGGCAGCTTCTGCCCCATTTCCCTCCGCAACACCATACACGACCACCATATGCGCGTAATCCGCTGCCGTAAGACGCACCATAGTCGCGATTTGTATCAGACGACTATCACAAAACGAATGACTACGTCGACGACGAATATTGAGAAAATCCGGAAAACAAAAGAGTCGCGGGCGTGATCACCTGATTGCGAGAAAAGGACACGAAAGCATTGCTCGAAAGAGAGATGCAAAAAGAAAAACGATCATCGAGATCCCTAAAAAACATCGTTATGAGAAAATACAGGATTTTTTTATTGATTATTTTTTTTCGAGAATTGAATGTCCTACCAAAATAATCCAATAAAAAAATGACGTAAACCCGATAGTTTTTCAAATAATGAGTAAAATTTATTTATGAGCTTAATGCAATTGTTTATTAAACTATTAGGTTTACGCTATTACACGAAGGACGATTTTTGTAGTTCAAAGGATTCTTTTTTTAAAAAGGCTTTTGACAAAAAGTTGGAAACCCAATTGTTTATTAGATAATTCCGAAAACATTTTTATTGCTCACGATTTACGAAATCGTCGGCCATCCCCTTGGAATTTCCGAGGTGATTAATTAATTATTAATTATCTCCTCAACCGAGAATTTCAAGAGATTTTGTCAGAGGAACTTTTTTCTATCAAATTTCATTAACAAGATAAATGATCTACTGACAAAATTTCCTAGACCTCTTGGTATCTGAGATAATTAACAATTCAACAATCGCCTCAGAAATCGAAAGGGGGATAGCTGTGATTTTCGGAATTGTTCCGAAGAAACACGCTCTTTTTCAATTATGTGGTAAACAATTGGGGTTAGGGGATTTTTCCATTGATTATTTTTTGTCGCAAATCGAATTTGCCACAAAAATAATCTAATGGAAAAAGGCTGTAAACCCAATAGTTTTTTAAATAATGACCAAAAATTATTCAAGACTTTATTGCAATTATTTAATAAGATTATTTAATAAAGATAATGGTAAAAAACTTTTCGTAACTCGGGATTTCCCGAAAATCGTGGGCCATCCCCTTCGCATTTTTGGGGCCATTAATTAATTGTTAATTATCTCTTCAACTGAGAATTTTCAGGGTTTTTTGTCAAAACAACTTTATTCTGTTAAATTTCATTATCAAGATAAAAGATCTGCTAACAAAATTTCCTAGTCCTCTTGGTATCTGAGATAATTAACAATTAAACAATCGCCTCAGAAATCGCGAGGGGGACGGGGGCAATTTTATCAATTATTTCGCAAAAAAAAACTTTTACAATTATCTTGTAAACAAATGGGTTTACAAGATTTAGTTATTGATTATTATTTCCCGAAAATCGTCGGCCATCCCCTTGGAATTTCCGAGGTCATTAATTAATTATTAATTATCTCCTCAACCGAGAATTTCAAGAGATTTTGTCAGAAAAACTTTTTTCTGTTACATTTCATTAACAAGATAAAAGATCTACTGACAACATTTCCTAGTCCTCTTGGTATCTGAGATAATTAACAATTAAACAATTGCCTCAGAAATCGAAAGGGGGATAGCTGTGATTTTCGGCATTTTTCTGAAAAAACACGCTCTTTCTTAATTATGTGGTAAACAATTGGGGTTAGGGGATTTTTCCATTATTTTTTGTCGCAAATCGAATTTGCAACAAAAATAATCTGATGGAAACATGATGTAAACCCAATAGTTTTTTAAATAATGACCAAAAATTATTCAAGACTTGATTGGAATTATTCAATCAACTATTGGATTTACGTGATTTTTGCATAAGATTAGTTTGTTGCAAATTCGATTTGCTACAAAAAATAATTGTTTGGTGAATGACTAAATTTAGGGTGGATGTGGGATGAAAATGTGGAGGGAGTTGTTGGGAAAATTACTGATGAGCCGGATTTAAAAACCACACTTTATTTTGTGGGATCGAACCACTTTGTCAATTAATTATTACACTCTTTGGTCTTAAATTGTTGAATGTCTAATTAAATTGATGATTGTCTCTTCACTTTCAATTCGTCGAGTCACTGAATTTATACTGAGTTAATTAACAGAGGTGATGTACTGAACAAAACGGTGATCTTACAAAGACCGGTGATGTACTTGATTACTAGTGAGCTAGGTGAGGTTCAAAGAGCTACTGTACTCGGTGAGGTGCGATATAAAACTTGTACAGGTGATTTGCCCGAGATAGACTTGTACGGTGAGAGGCTAAGCCTAAACTGATTCGCGTGTGTTTCGGTGACTTATGACTGATGACCCGAAGGGTCCCGGAGATTTTCGAAGTAGGCCGATACTCGACCAGAATGTTTTGGAATTTTAGTTGCGTTTCAAACAATAATAAATGGAAAAATCCCCTAAACCCAATTGTTTAACAGATAATGGCAAAAACATTTTCGTAGAGAGATGTGAGAGAGCGAGAGAGAAATATCTTTCCTTCTCTCTCTCGCTCACGGGTGAACGTAAAACGCTATCCCGCCTCCTGCTGACTAGAAGGGGAATCACGCACACCGGTGCGCGGAGCCACATGGACGTACTGCCGCTTAACGCTGCAGCGTCATTGGCTGTCCTATTTACCCCAATATCTCCGGAAGGGTGCTTCTGATCGAAAAGTGGAAAAGGACTTTTCGGCTCAGAATCACCCCCTGTACATGCTGGTTCAGGATCAGCATGTACTTCTGGGACACCCTGTAGAGAGGCTGTCGATACCCTGTCGTCTTATCTAGAAACTGGCCCAGCTGTGTTTGGGGGAAACGGACCAACGTACTGGCGTTCCAACTGGGCGATTCTAGAGGCGCTATCGACTTAGACTAGGGACCAACGGCTAGGTGAGAGGACTAGCACCCCCTCGATTGCCGTCGAGCTGATTGGTGGTGGTGGGGTAACGGATGACCCACCGCCCCTGAGATGTTCAGACTAGGGGGAGAAGGCCCTAGTAGATTTCGGGACAGTCGGTGACAGGCACTGGAGTCGAGCGGATGTAAATCGTCCGGTCCTCGACGACGGTTGAAAGTGGTATTAGTCCATTATGGATTATGGGGGTCCGTTGTGAGGAAGAGGTCCGGAACAGCGAGAGAATGGGACGCTTCGGCGTTCCAAACAGAAGGATCGGATTACTTTGAGGACGTGGAGTGATTTAATTCCATGTCCTCAGGGATCCATCACTTCGGACGAAAGGAGTGGTGTTGGCGTGGATCCGTGGGCCGGCAGTAGGCCGACTCCTGGAGGCCCGATCGCACGTACCTCCACGACGAGTACTCTGGGTGTTGGCCCGCGATAATAGTGCTTTTACCGAGCATTGAGGTTGAGTTGGGGTGGGCACAGGTGGGTGAGAACAAGCCTCCGGATACCTGTGTCACATGTGCCTCTCAGTGTTCGGGGCTCCGAGGAGTGAGAAGGATTCGCAAGTGATGGTCGACTTCTCCAGAGTTGAGCCACTCTGGAGAGGAAAAGAATACGTCAGAGGAATGGAAACATCCTGGGCGAAAGATACATGGAGGAATGGCTCCTGGAAGATACGCTTAATCGAAGTCCCTCGGCTGAAGAGACGAGGATCGATCGAGTGAAATACTCCTAGTATGATGAACTCCCCCACTCTACCGTTTTACGCTGAAGCTGGCTCGGCATTGTTAGCCCCGCCACGAAAAGTCCTCAGGATAGACGAGTTATCCTCTGAGACCGGTTTACCGTTGGATTTTCCGTGAAAATCCAGCTGGTGCCCGACTTAATTGAGCGATAGAGGAGATGCCCAAAATAGTTTGGGATATTTGCTGGTGGAGCACCGGCAAAAATCCTTTACAAAATCCTCATTACACGCAACACCTGATGGAGTCTTCATGCCATTGGATTTATGTGGGATTCCATTATAAGTGTACACTGCGGCTGGCAAGGCCAAGTCCCGCATGCTTTCTGGTAATTTCGCATCAAACATATATGCACGCACCTTACTTTGGATAGGTAGATTGAATCGCTCAGCAACTCCATTATGTTCTGGAGTGTCTGGACAGGCAATTGTAATTCCACGTCTAGATTCTTTAAAACTTCGATTGTATGCCCGCCTGTAAATTCTGTACCTTGGTCTGATCTCAGATAATACACCTTCATATCATACCCTAATAAGTTTCTACCACTTTTAACGAACATCTGTAAGCAGTGACCCGTGTTGCTTTTTGCTTTCATCGGATATGCTATGGCAAACCGTGATTTATCATCGATGAATACCGCAATATCTGTATCCTCTGGGGTGTGTACTAGGAGAAATACGTCCCATATAACATCTGAATGGATGATTTGCAACGTCTTTGTACTTCTGCTTCTCGTCTCGGGAAACGACAATTTATTGAATCTGGATGCTAAGTACACCTCACAATCCATTAAAGATTCATCGAAAATAACACCGTTCAGTTCTTCATTGTTTTTGAATTTCATCTGCAAAGTTTTTAGATATGCGATTGACGTATGACCAAATCTGACAAGCATAGCTTTGTTTTTCTCCTGTAATTTATTTTCTTCGTTCTCAAATAGGTTCTTACTTAGGTTTTTTATCATGGATCTCATTTTGTATCTCATCAGTTTTGCGTAGTTGTCTGTCATAGATCGAGAAATAGAAGCTAGAATGTTCAAAAGGGTTTTTTGTTTGTTCAGAAGTTCCCTCAGTAATTTTCATCTCATCTATTTAGGTCCCATCCCGCACATTTTTCCGTCCTTCAATAGACATGTTTTCGACTTGATCTACCCCTTCAGTTTGAATTTCACTGACCACTCCTTCCTTTTGTTTGGTTGTGACGTTTCGGGGCATGTATTTTCTCATTTCAAGCTCACTCTCTGCCATGTTTGCTATTACTCTTCTATTTGTGCTTTTCTGAAACTCATTACCGGGAGAGTTATACTTGTTTATCTCTACATCTATTATCCAGTAAGGTTTTCTGTACATGCCTGATATAAACGACTCCTTGGAGTCTGGGTCAAAGATGTCCATTCTTTTGACGTTCAAGTAAATCGCGAGTCTCATTTCAGCTAATCTTGTTAGAGACAAGAAGTTAGCTTGAAAAGCTTCCGTAAAAATTACTTCATCTGTTTCAAATTTCTTCCCGTTTTCTAATGAAATTTCAACCCTTCCTGCTCCCTCCGTGTTTAAATCTGCTGACTCATTCTTATTTGCACATTTAACCATATCTGTGTGTTTCTCGTCTAATGTTTTGAATACTGATTTTGAATTTGTCAGATGCTCAGTTGCACCGGAGTCAGCTAAGAACTCAGTAAGGAATTTATTTTTATCGTATTTTGGGTCTTTAACATGCATTACGTCTCCTATTATCGGCTCGCTATCAAATTCCATAGAACAAATTGAATTCATGACTAACTTATCCTTCTCCTTATCATTCTCAACGGATTTTTCTTCTCTTTCCTTGCTAAAACTGGTTTTTGATCCAATTTTACATTTCCATGGTGTAAAACGTGATTTGTCTCTTTGATTACTGAATTTTCTCCTTTTCCCAACTATTCCATGATTTGTTCCACCAATCTCTACCTTCCTTTCCTGAGAACCACCACCACCACCACGTCTAAATCCATGAAAACTGTTTTCACAATAATTAGTTTATTTTGGCCTACCTTTTCGGTCGCCCTGACTATTTTCTCTGGATTCTGGACAGTCCTGCGATATGAGCCCGCATTTGCCATATACGTAGCACAGCTTGCCCTCGCCCCTGCCGGGGTAGTCTCATCCAAAATGTCCGTTCCCACCACATTCGAAACACCTATCTGATCTTTTACCCAGATTGGCAGCTCTCACCTTGCCGCTCGCACCTTCTTCCCGTCGAACACGTGACTTGAGTTGATCATACATAAGGGGTTGTTCACCTTTGACTTTAGCAATTGATTCTACTTGTTGGACCAATGGAACAGATACCATAATTGCATTTAAAAACGCGTCTCCTTCCTCTTCTTCAGACAGAGGAGTTGCTCCCGAGGTGTTCTCATATGTTCGTCTCGCTTCTTCAAACTTATCGAAAAATTCAATTACACTGATTTTTGCTTTGATGTATGTCATATTTGATATTTTCATTCTGACAGTCAAGGACGTTACATTCACCTCGAATTTCTTAAGTTTTCTCAATTTATTCAGAATTTCAACTGGGTCTTCAAGTTGGATTACTTTACAATGATAATTTTGATTAATGTAATTGATCAAAATATATCGAATTCTAAATTTTTGTTCCTCTAGTGTCTTTCTATTCCCATTGAATTCTATTGTGCTGTCAATTATATATGAGAGTTTATTAGCTTTCTCTTCACATTTGAAAAAGTCATCAAATTGGGCAAATCTAGTGTCGTTATGAAATTTATCATTTCTTCACTGGCAAACTTTTATTTAAAATTTCTAATTTTAGAGCTTCAGCTATTTCTTTAGCAGTGCTATTGTTTGAACTTTCACTGCTCTGTTCATCTCGACTCGTTTTAAATTCTCAAACTGTGTTTTAACTATTCTCGCTATTCTATTTTCAAGTCCCTCACCATCCTCCTCTGTCTCATTGCAGTCTGCTATAAAGTTAAACTCATTTCTCACCTCATCTCCAACCTCTTTTCTAACATTTTGGTAATGCAGTCCAACTGTGCTGTAATTTCTTTGTTTTTCCCTAGCCATTTCTTCGGTAAAGGATAGATGGGTTTTGTAACGTATAACACTCGGAATTAATTTATATCGAATTAGATTTATTCACCGCAAACGTAAAATTGGTTTACACTATGAGAGCTGGAACGAGAGTGAGTTCCCGCGACAACGGTATTAATCATCCGATCGAGGATGTCCGAATTATTACGAATCGTCGCGAGGATGTCCTGCGATAAAGGATAGCGATATATCAGCTGATACGTGTCGCGGTAAGTTATTCGGTTGCTAAGTCAAGCTCGAACACAATACAGTGAATAATCTGAAATAGGTATATAAGTAACTTCGATACAATACTCCCCTTTTCTGTAACGAAAAAGAAAAGAATAACTATATACAATATATATAAGAGTATACGCGTTAAACGGCACTGAAAACGGTGTACGTGACTCTAAAAAAAATAAAATAAATTCAACTGTTGAGTGAATCTGACGCGTTTTCTCGATGGTGATGGGGTTGAGTCCAACGATGATCTTGCTTCACTCGATGGAGCCCAAGATGATGATGAGCATTTAGATGTTCCTGGCTCTGGTGATGTTGCAGGTGTCGCACCAGTTTCGTCTTCAGCAATTCTAAATACTGGTTTTAGACGGTCAATGGAGACGACAGTTGCTTGATCATTAATCCGGATGACAAAATGCTTTTCGTGTCGCGATATGACGCGATGTGGTCCCTCGTATGGTGGCGTGAATGCGTGATTAAGTTGCATCTAAACGTATGAAAACGTGAGAACATGCGGCCAATTCTTTAAAAATAAAAACTTTTTGGTGGCCATGCCGTGTATCGGGAACTAAAGTGAGATCGGCAAAATGGTTTCTCAGTCTGTCGGCAATTGTTGCTGGTGGTATACCACGTTTTGGCTCACCAAAAACGATATCGGTAGGCGTGGCGTCAAGATCGACTTTCCACGCTGCGCGAATACCAAGAAGCACGGAGGGGGGGGGGAGTATACATCCAATAAGGACTCTCATAATACCGTATTGCTGCTTTAATTTGGCAATGAAGACGTTCCCCAATGCCGTTGGATTGTGGGTAAAAAACCGTCGTGCGAATGTGTCTGCTTCGTGTACGACTAGTGAGAGCGTTAAACAGTTGATTCTCGAACTGTACCCCTTGGTCTGTAGTGACGCAAAATGGAACACCATAACGTCAAATCCAGTTTGCATAGAGTACACTAGTAACAGTTTCAGCGGTAATGTCATGAATTGGGAATGCTTCCGGAAAACGTGAAAATCTCTCGATTATTGTCAGACAATAACTGTATCCTTCGGACGGCATATATAGTCCAATGATGTCCACGTGAATGTGTTCGAAACGTCGCGTTTTTCCCCCCGAGAAAGTCTTGAATCGGCGAAGTCATGTGACGCGATATTTTATTTTTCTGGAATGCGAGACACACGCGAGCACAAATTTTTTCAAACTCGGCCAGACGAAACGCTGAGACACTAGCTTGATGGATGCATTAACCTCTAGATGGCTGACGCTATGCAGAGCTTCAAAAATTCTTTTACGTTGCGGTGACGGCACATAAGGACGAATCAGCTCATCGTTAACGTCACAGTAAATTGGACTTGGACTAGTATATTGATAGGTCGTAGTCGGAGGACGCCATTTGGACTTTGCAGACGTTGTTGAAGTTCGGCATCTGCTGCTTCGACACTTTGCCGGCATCTATCTGCGTTCGACATCAGTCGAAAACTGACGATAAAAATTGACGATAAAAATTAATCATTCCGAGAAATTCGTGTAACTTTTTGATCTTCTCAGGTCGTGGGAAGTTGACGATGGCTTCAA
The DNA here is from genome assembly GCF_001412515.2 of Diachasma alloeum. Lineage (NCBI taxonomy): Eukaryota > Metazoa > Arthropoda > Insecta > Hymenoptera > Braconidae > Diachasma > Diachasma alloeum. Next base: position 57,223 of record NW_021680536.1, read on the forward strand.
CTTTTTCTGGAAGCGGACGAATTGCTTGAGCCGATACACGATAACCGAGAAAGTCAACCTCTGATTGTCCAAACTGGCATTTAGCGGTATTGATGAAGACGCCATACTCTGTCGAGCATTGAAATAGGATGTGTCGCCAGACTTTTTCGGCACCAGGTGTAGCGGGAAAGACTAGGAGCGTTTCGAACGACGAGCGATACGCAGCTTCATCATCTTCTGAAATTCCTATTGCGCGAGAGCTAATTTGTCTGGGGCGATATGACGAGCTTTACTCGATACAGGTGGTCCAGGTGTTGTTGTAATATGATGGACCGTTATGACCGTTGTTTATTGACGGAAATTCGACAAAAAGGTTGGTGCAAGAGGAGTCGGTCGGTAAAACTTTAATTGTTGAAACGATATTGGATAATGACGCTATTCTCGGCGTCGATAACCCAGTTGTTGAATCCAACAGGCGATTATTTAAATCCGGCAAAAGTCTCAAGTGCGGGACAAAATTGGCACCTTTGATGGGATTTTCAACATTTGCAATAAATGCGAAACGCCAAGTGAACGCCAAGTGAAATCCCTTCTGAGGCCGATATTGAGTGAGAGGATAGTCCAGCCGTATGTGTGTCTGCGTGTGCCGTTTGCTGCATACAGCATGTACTCCGTTGCTTTTTTTTACCAGGGACGAGCGTCTGTGGATATATGCACAAATCCACGCCGGTATCCATCAGGTATTTGACTTTTGTAATAATTTCTGACACGAATAGGCAGTAAGAGCGGAAAACTGGATCATTCACCGCCGCTAACAATCCGACGATGCGTTTCTCGAGGCGTGCATCGTTTGGTCTGGTCACTAAATTTGTAATGGTACCAGCATTTGTCAAATTTTCGAACGGATGTCATTGAACGAGACTTGAAACGCGAATGCGAACGGAAACGTTGATTTCCGACTGCACCTGCCAATTCTGAAATGCAAGCCTCGAGACGCGAAAATCTGTATTAGAGCGGCAACGACTGGATCGGCAACTGGCGAAACGGCAGTGATACTTGGTGGTAACGATATCTTCTGTGATTTATTTGCGAGCGCCGCCATTTTGTCCAGGGTAGAACCTGCTTGCGTCGCCAGGATCAATTATGTGTTGGGCGGTAAGCGTGAAAGCCATTTTGTTTTTAAAATGTTCTCTGGAATGGTATCTGCAAGGAATTTTAAATGTAATAAAAATTGTGAGGGCTTACGATTATCGAGAACCTCTTCGTCCAGGAGCTGGTGTAGTCAGGTCTGGGAAGCGGTGAGTCTCTCAACGAGGGAGTCCTTCAACGCCTTGTACGGAGTCTAAGCTGGTTGATGCAGGATAATATCCTGGATGTCGGCTGCGGCAACGGTACCTAGATGAATGGCAGCCATATGGAATTTGTCCAGTTTATCCGCGATGCCAGCATGGTGAAATTGCCCTTCGAGCTGAGCAATCTAGAGTTCGGGACGCTCAGCGGAAAACGGCGCGGGACGAACTATAAGGCGTTCACTAACAATGTTCGGAAATGCACTAATCACGGCAAAAATTGTTCGTGATAATTTTCACGATGCAGCACGTCTTGGGTGCTCAGCGATGCACCAAGATACACAAAAAAAATCCCATGCGGTAACAAAAGCGCACAAAACGTGTTGCAACGCTACCGACCACTCTGCCAAAACCCAACGCTTCTCGAACAACTCACGAAAAACCATGCGATCGAAAATCATTTTAATGTTAAAGGAAAACGACACAATTTTGACGATTGCATTCATTAACACGTTAATGCAGAAATTTTATTCATCACGTTAAAGAAATCACGTCGGGGTCACCACTTGTGGGAATTCGGTAAAGGATAGATGAGTTTCGTAGCGTATAACACTCGGAGTATATATCGAATTAGATTTATTCGCAGCAACCGTAACTTTGGTTTACACCAGGGCAAGGCAAAGTATGCTCTCGGGACAAATCGTACTCCCGACCTCAATTATTGTGTTTCAATGGAGTGCATTGTATCAGGATAAGGGCCTTTGCGACCCGCATCATGAGGGCCCATCTCCTCTGCTTGTCTCAGTCCATTCGACCCAGCACAAAGTAGGAGTAACACTACTGAAGAAGGAGAGAGCACGGTAGAATTCGAAGATGTGAATTCCTTCTTTTTGACATGACCTGTATTTTTTTTTCATAAAATATTAATTTATTAAATAAAGTTGATTCCATAAACTAGTGATATAAAAAAATTTGAAAGACTTTTTTTCTTTAAAATTACTCATTATATATCAGCAGATCCGCGCTAAATCAGCAGACCAACAAAGTTGATGCTGGAGATTATCGTTTCAATTTTTGACGTGGATACGTCTATGGTGTCAATATGGAGGGTCATTTTGGGAAACGGTCCTTAAGTACAGCGCCATCTATCGGAATTCTAGGAAATTCTAGCCATTTTGAGGTAATTCTAGGTTTCTTGAAATTACGAAAAAATTCGAGGTTTCTTGAAATTTCGAAAGAATTCAAGGAATTTCCATAAAATTCGAGGGAAAGCAAGGAGTTTCTAGGAAATTCGAGAAAGAAGGAAAGACCATGGACGTATCTAAGTACAATTACAGCTGTATCGAAGATACAGCTACCCGTAATATTTTTCTGAAAAAATGGCAACTAGGCAAAAACTTTGAAAAAAATGTTGAAAAATATTGATATTTGAAGATGTTATCAGTTTTTTTCCATTTTCATTTTTTTCAATGGTTTTTGTTTGCTCTAAATTAGCCCAATATCTTAGCGGGGTTTGGAGCTTGTAATAAAAAATTACCCTTCCCGACACAAAAAATTTCGTTAGCAACTCAAAAAACAGAAATTTGACAGAGTAAGCTTTATAAAATTTAGAAAGAATTGAAACGAAAATTTTAGGTCTTTTCGATTATGTTAAAATCATGAGAAACTTAAGCCAAATCAGGAACATGAACATACATTGAGTTTTTCCTATCAACAAATATCAATTACGAAACGCACTATCTGCTTGATTTTTTTTCAATAAAATTGAAAAAGTCAACATTTTCAATAGACATTCAATCAAATTTCTCTGAGAAAATGCGAGATGTTTCTATTGAATATTCGTGTGTAATGTGGGTATGGATAGACATTTCGTAACCAATTAATTGCATAAAAAAGCAAAATAATTTTTGTGGAGTATTTGCCGGATTCTTATTTTCTTCATAAACCACTTGGGAATATGCTCTTCATGGAACGCTCCCCACTACACTGACTCTGCGGCCCCATTGCTGCCACTACTATCATCGTACTAGGACTCCTATAATTGGAATGGCCATAAACTTCATGAGGTTCCTAATGCATATTTATGAGGTAACTCCGAGTTACCTGGACTATACCATCTTTGGTTTACACCATGAGAGCTGGAACAAGAGTGAGCTCCCGCGACAACGGTATTAAGCATTCGATCGAGGATGTCCGAATTATTACGAATCGTCGCGAGGATGTCCTGCGATAAACGACAGCGATATATCAGCTGATACGTGTCGCGGTAAGGTATTCGGTTGCTAAGCCAAGCTCGAGCACAACACATTCAAATAATCGGACATAAATATTAGGTGTATAAATTAATTCTCGGCCTTTTTTTCGACAATTCTGATATTTATTTATAAAAAAATTAATACACATCTAATCTTGAAAATAATCACCGTCACTTTACACGAATTTCTCCCAACAATCGGGCAATTGTCGGATTCTGGCACAGCAGAAAGATGGTGGGTGTGACCGGACGAAGTCATCAATGCTCTACTGGACTCCTTCAGGAGATCGAAACTAGGTATCCACCAGGTGATGTTGTAGCGCCCGAAAAAGGTGATAGTTAGAAGGCGCAAGGTCTGGATAATACGCCGCATGTGGGAGAATTCCTTAGTCCAACGTGGAGATAACTTTCAGGGTTTCTTTTGCCGTATGTGGCCGCGCGTTGTCTTGCAGCAAAATCACTTGCCTCGTACCACTACCGACAACAGGTCTCTTCCTCAATAGCATCATTCAATTTCACCAGTTGGTCCTGATCACCCGGTCTTGCTTAGCAGTGACGGTTTCCCCCTGTTCGAGTATCTCATAATAGATTACCTTTGGAATCCCACCAAATACACAACAATTTTTTCCCGTGAATGTTCGGTTTTGCAGTGCTAGTTGACGGCTCCGGATAAACCCACGATTTTCGCCTCTTAGGATTGTCGTAAAATATCCACTTTTCATCCCCAGTCATAATTTTATGTAAAAAGTCTTCTTGTTTGAATCTGATCAGTAAGTACATTACAATTTCACAGCATCGACTTTTGTTTTCTGAGGTAAGATGATGGGGCACCCAACGACCTTACTTCTGTATCCCAATTCTTTTTAAACGCACTGAAATAGCTAGCTGAGTCACTCCGAGAGGATCAGCAAGCTCCTGTTCTGTTTGACAGGGATTTTCATTGAGTATGTTGCCCAACTCCTCGTCCTCACCTTTTTTTGGTTGCCCAGGACGTTCCTGATCGTGGAGATCAAAATTTCCATCCCGAAATTTTTTAAACCACTTTTTACATATGCTATAAAATACAGCACTCCCTCCCAAGGCCGAACGAATAATTTCTTGTGCTTCTGCGGCAGTTTTTCCAAGTTGGAAGGTGTAAAGAAGGCAGTGCCTCAAGTGCTGCTTTTCGAACGACATTTTTATTCACTGTTTTTTTGGGGTTGTGTTACCCACACCACAATCAGACTTGACTGGTTTTATAGTTCACAGACGGCGCTTCAAAACGCCATTTATTGCGGGGAATTCTTTCAATTCAAATAGGTGTTCTGATCAATTTAATCTAGGGGCCAAGAATTAATTTATACACCCAATATATAAGTAGCTTCACTACAATTTTTTTAGTTATCGAGGCTAGACTGAATCGGCCATACACATGCACACACCCACACATACATACATACGGATGTGCTCTAAAAATATCATTCAGATTCCTGAACCCGGAATTAGTCATTCTAACACGAAAAGCTAGAAAATTTAATTTTGAGGAATACAATGCTTCCATTCGGAAGAAAAAATCGGAAAAAGTGCCGAGCCGCGTTCATAGCACGATCAACGGAGTGTTAATTCTACAAAGAAACTTGTCTAGGGTTTAACACTCGATCACTCGCGCTCGGCCGCCAGCCTTCATGCGTTGCACCGTTAGTGCAGTGCCGCTGGGTTAAACCGAACGCGCTGTTGCCACCTTGGTGCTTACTGCTATGCGTGCATTTCAAGTGTGGCAGTGAATGTAGCAACATTGCGGCTGGAGGGGTCGACAGGGACTTACTCGCCCCGGACGGCATGACGCCGCTTTTCTGTCCGTTCGACGTTTTTCTTTTTTCAGCTAAACAAATTTCCTGAGAGGAAAACGGAGAACGCCAATGCTTCATATTGGGTGGATGATTCAATTTTTACAGATTTTTCAGCAAATTTATTTAACAGAAAAAAATAGAGAACAGCGAACTTAATCTTGGAAATATTGTCCATTATTTTCTACGACTTTGCGCCATCTCTCAGGGAACATACGAATGCCGTCCCGAAAGAAACTTGCAGGTTTCAAGGCAATAAAGTCATCGACGAATTTACGCACGTCGTCCAGCGTTTTGAACTGTTTATCCACTAAGGCGTGCTGCATTGACCGGAACAAGTGATAGTCGGATGGACCGACGTCTGGTAAATATGCGGCGTGCGGGAGAACTTCCCATCCCAAGTTCAAGAGGATCTTCTGAGTCGCGCGAGGAACGTGAGGTTGATCATTGTCATGTAGCAGTATGATTTGCCTGCTTACTTGCCCAGTCAATGGCCTTTTCCGATCAATTTCATAGCTCAGTATGTTCAGTTGTCGGCTGTAGCGTTCCGCAGTCACTGTCTGACCAGTTTCCAGGAGTTTGTAATAAAGCACACCATTCAGGTTCCACCAGATACACGGGAGAATCTTCTTTAAGTGGATATTCTGTTTCGGCGTCGATGTACTGGATTGCCCGGGACTACCCACGACTTTTTACGTTTGGGATTCTCGTAAAAAATATACTTTCCATCACTCATCACTATTTTCCACAAGAAGTCCTTTTTTTGTTGCCGGGCAAGCAGTGAAAGGCACGTACGTTCATACGTTCATACGTTGACCTAGGTTTTGTGCGGTCAACACATGTGGGACCCACCTTCCAAGTTTTTGGATTTTTCCCATTTGGTACAAACACTTGGAAATAGCTATTTGGATGACTCCTAACTGAGCTACAAGCTCTTGTTGCGTTTACATTGAGTCTTCATCCAGTAGAGCTTGTAATTCTGCATCTTCAAACTTTCGACGCTGTGCAGGGCGCGGCTGGTCACTGAGATCGAAATCACCACTTTAAAACGTTTGTACCAATAATTACACGTTTCATAAGACACAACATCGGCACCAAGAACAATATTGATTCCCGTGCTTTAGAAGATTTTTTTCCTTGTTGGAATTCGTATAAAATGCAGTGCCGAATGTGCTGTTTATCAGTTGCCATCGTAAACTCGGCGATTCTGAGAGGTTATGTGATTTACGTAGACTTGTCATTCGGTGTTCTGAAACCTTTTGTCCGATCCTTTCAAAACCACAAAAGACCGCGAAAATATTTCTATTTTAACTATAATTTTAAGCTCGAAGAAGCAATCTGTAAAAATTAAGACATACACCTAACAAAAGGATTGAACTAGGAACTCTAATTTTTCTCAGGAACACGCTAAAATATAAAAAAGCGAATTGGGCGGCGCCGCACTCATTGAGCGAGTGATCGAGGATTAAAGTTGGTTATCAGAATTGGGATTAATTATAAACTAAAATATACTTAATTTTAGAAAAAATATCTTCCAAAATGTAGAAAATTTCTCCAATTTTTGAGGGGGTCTTATAGAGAGGGCGTTTCAGGTACGGGGGAACATAAATGGGAGGTTATTTTCAGGGGTGTCATATATGGGAGGATTTTACAGAAGGGAGGTTTCATGAATGGAGAGAGGGTTTTACATAACTGGATCTGGCAATGGGGCAGGTTGGAAAATGGGGGATTTATAGGGGAGGGTCTAATATATATGGGAGAGTTGTGAAGAGGGAGGTTTTTTCAAGAGGGGGGTTTAGTAAAAGGGAGTTTTATAAAGAGGGATGTTTTGTAAGAGGGCGGTTTTGAGAATGGGGGGAGGGGAGTTGATGATGAGAAGACATTAATATATTGAGTGGTTTTTAGGGGGAATCCTTAGAGACAGACGAGACCTTTATATTGTTTGACTCTTATTTTTATTAACCTTATATTGTCTGACCATTTTTTCTTCGGACTTGTAAATTTTCCGACATTTATTTTTGCTGCCCCTAATATTAGGTGTATGACTCAATCCTCGGTTCCTAGATTAAGTTGATTAGAAAACCTATATGAATTAAAAAAATTTCCCGCAAAGAAGGGCGTTTTGAAGCGCCATCTATGAGCTATCAAGCCACTCACGTCCGATTGTGGTTGGATTAACACATCTCAAAAAACATAGTAAATAAGAATGTCGTTCGACAAGCAGCAAGTCTTGAGGCACTCCCTTCTTTTCACCTTCCAACTTGGAAAAACTGCTGCAGAAGTACAAGAAATGATTTGTTCGGTGGAAATTTTGATCTCCAAGATGAAGAACATCCTGGGCACCAAAAAAAGTTGAGGACGAGTAGTTGGACAACCTACTCAATGAAAATCCCTGTGGAACACAACAGGTGCTTGCTGATACCCTCGGAGTGACTCAGTCAGCTATTTCGAGACGTTTAAAAAGAATTGGGAGGATACAGGTGAAAGGTCGTTGGTTGCTGCATCATCTGAAATTGCAATGTGCTTAATGACTAGATTCAAACAGAAAGGCTTTTTACATCAAATTGTGACTGGGGATAAAAAGTGGTTATTTTACGACAATTCTAAGAGGCGAAAGTCGTGGGTTTATCTGGGGGAGCCATCAACGAGTACTGAAAAACCGAACATTCACGGGAAACATTGTTGTTGTGTATTTGGTGGGATTCCAAAGGTATAATCTATCATGAGATACTCGAACAGGGGGAAACCGTCACTGCTAAGCGTTATCAGGACCAACTGGTAAAATTGAGTGATGCTATTGAGGAAAAGACCTTTTACTGGTAGTGGTACGAGGCAAGTAATTTTGCTGCAGGACAACGCGCGGCCACACACAGCAAAAGAAACCCTGAAAGTTATTTCCACGTTGGGCTGGGAAATTCTCCCACATGCGGCGTATTCTCAAGACCTTACGCCTTCTGACTATCAACTTTTTCGGGCACTACATCACCTGGTAGATACCCAGTTCCAATCTCCTGAAGAAGTCTGGCAGAGTATTGATGACTTCATCCAGTCAAAACCACCATCTTTTTTCCGAGTCGGAATCCGACAATTGCCCGATTGTTGGGAGAAATGCGTGTAAAGTGACGGTGATTATTTTCAAGATTAAATCTGTATTCATTTTGTTATAAATGAATGTCCAAATTGTCGAAAAAAGGGCGAGAATTAAGTCATACACCTATATTTATATGAGTCAGAAAAAATGAGCATCACACAGTATAAGAGTCACAAAAATGAGGGTCAGAAAATATAAGGTTGAGAAAATGTAAGGGTCAGAAAAATGAGCATCTGAAACTATAAGGGTCAGAAGGAATAAGGGTCGGAAAAAATGAAGGTCAGAAAAAATAAGGGTCAAAAAATAACGATTTGAAATATTAGGATAAAAAAAAATAACTGTCAGAAAATATAAGGGTCTCGTCTGTCTCTAGCGATCCCCCCTAAAGACCACCCAATAGAAGAACGTTTTCTCGTCATTGACCTACCCCCCCCCCCCCCAAAA
>NW_021680536.1:66162-73346 GCF_001412515.2 Diachasma alloeum
GGGGGGGGGGGGGTAAACTACCCCGTAAAAATTTTTTTTCCAAAAAAAAAATATGGCTCATAATTGAATAAAACTAATTGCATTTGGAAGAGCATGGAAAAATGCAGAATACCTGTTTTTTGATTCTTCCCGGAACTGAAGTTTTCTACGGTGAAAAAAATAATTTCTCGGAAATATCACCCATCACAGTGGTGAAGTTCTTTATCCACTTCATCAAGGTAAAATGAAAATGATTGCATTGGGAAGAACATGGAAAAATGCGGAATACCTTTTTTTTATTTTCCCCGGAACTCAAATTTTCTGGGGTAGAAGAAATAATTTCTGGGAGAACTGTGAGTTGTCCAAATGATTTAGTATTTTTTGTAGGAACTCATTCCGTCCGTCTCAATCGATATCATATATATATATATAGATTTTGCACGCAATTACAACTGGCCTCCGCTACGTCAAACAGACGTAATCGCCTCCGATTTTTGAAAATATTTCGGTCCCCCGCTCGAAAAACACACTCCTTCCGGATTAAATCCCTCTGAGTTTTAACATCGCGAAATGTGTGTGGTGTGCGTGGCGTCCTGAACTCCAGAATTGTGGAATCGCCCATTTCAAAAAGTTGGGTTAAACCCAGAGGTACCTAGTCGCCTCCGATTTGACGCAGTGGCCTCTCAGAGAAAAGGCGAGTAGGATAGCCACATGTAGTGTATATGGAGGCGTATATGTACGCTGTGCATATATATATATATTATGGATCATAATCGGTACAGAAATGATATTCACCAAAAAAATGGTGCAGGCAGAGAGACTTTCTGCACCACGAGCATCTAACTACTGCAACATTAGAACAATCATCAACGTCACATTGTGGATTACAAGATTCAAAATCAACAGGATTATCAAATTCCTCCGGTTTTTTTAGCATTGTACTCACTTTGGAACCAAGCATAACGAAATAGATTTTGATACCTTGGTGACCATAATTGATTATGAACTAGAGATTGCAATTTTATTACATTATTTCGTGCATGTAAATTGATGTCATGATTCAAGAGAACGACCGTATCTGAAAAATGATGGACATAATTTTTCCAAATTCTGAAACCGTATACATCAAGAGGTTGAATTTTCCCGGTCGTCCCTTTTGGAACCAGCATAGTTAATCCTATTCTATAATTCCTTATTCCGAGGAGTTGCCTCTTCTACCACTCGAGAGCAATGTCCACTCCATGAATCGATCAACAGTAGACTTTTGGTCCCACGTGTGGACAGAATACTTCTTCCAACCAAATTTTGAAGGGCTCTGGAATTTTTGGAATACGATGAACATTGCAATCAGTGTAAATAACTTGTCACATCTTGTTATATATTAAAAATATCATTTTACCAGAAGTCAGTTTTCCCGATTTTGAAGCCGTTACATAAACATTTGAAGGTCTGAATAGATTCTCCTGGACCCTTAGGCCAAACGTTCCGGAGAGTTCCTTGTAAACAATGAAAAGAGGTGACAATAATTTTCTATCAGCAGATATCGTGGGTTGTATCGTATAACTGTGTCTCGTTGATGTTATGGATTGTACAATGCACGAGACCTCTCTAGACCCCTTGTCCGCCAAAGTTCGTCCCGAATGCGTTTGTTGAAAATCATCCCTCAGTCGGGCTAAATGTCGAATTTTACTCGCTCGGCAACCTCCGGGCATGGACGAACACGCACGAGGACGATCGTGCGTGTCGTATCCTTTAGTACGCCATCGAATTTCATCGAGTGAAAGTGCCGGAACATTATCGCATCTATTATCGAACATTATCACTGCAAATCATCTTTTTGTTAATTTGCATACAGTCCACTCGGAACTCGTCTATTTATTAAACTCTGTGTTGTGCAATTTTCAGTGCAAGATTATTCGTTTATTAAAGAAAACTCATCAAATTACCTCCGGCTAATCATCAACCCGTTAACCCGAACCTCACTTTTCCTTCCGACCACCCGGCTCATCAAATCGTGATTGATTTCTAACAGCGTTTCCAATTGAAAACTACTTTGATCAGAATTATAGATGTTTTGCGAGCCATACATTTCAAAATATGGTTTGATTTTTTGCACAAATTGATCCGCTGTTTTTTGTAACTCTTCTTGATTTTCCATTGTTTTACGCGTCACGAATTTAGTAATCTTGCGAGATGTAATACGATGAGCTTTTTTGAAGTAATGCAGCCACCACGGGGAGGCCTTGAAACGAATATCCTCATTTCCAATATCTTTCTGGGCTTGCAGAGCCCATCTTCGTAGGTCTGGATCATGAACAATTAACCCCGCATCAATAGCATTCTTCATATTTTTCAATGTATACTCTGATATACGCTTTAACTTCTGCATATAAGTTCCTCCTTTATTGACTTGATGCGCCCAACGACGTAATTGTTGGACGGATTTCACTTTTTTGAATCTATTGGAAACGGTTTTTTATAGACAGATTTTTCTTGGTTTTCGCACTCCTCCAGAATTCAACTGCTTTTTTTTATATTCATAGCTTATAGGTTCGTCATCATCCGAACAACTATCAGGTGATTCTTCAAGACGCTGTTGGAATTCTGTATCCTCAATTGGTATCATTTCCATATCTTTATACGGCTCTTGGAAATTGAGAGTGGATTCTTCAATCATTTCCACACCATTATATTCCTCCATAGTTTCTTTCAATATGTTCTCGAAATTAGTTGCCAATTCTCGTTCTTCATTAGTGACAGGAGTGTCCACAAGATTCATCACTTCAAATGTTCCATGAGGAGCTTAATAACGTTTATGGGATTGAATCTCATAGTGAAAACAATTGGCGATATACAATTAGAAAGAGAATGTTTTCCCATGATATGTTTATATAGACTGAACACTGTGCGCAACGGATGAGAACAAAATTGCAGAAATATTCAGGGTCATCAATAATGCATGATTATTGAACTGATACGCTATTTTTGGGTATGGGTCACGTTCGCATGAATATTGTTACTTTGTTTGGATTTATTATTGCTTTCAGCAGTGTGTTAATACCACATATAGTATAATGATGAATCACCTCATGGAACCATTACCCAGCTTTCCCAGACACAAAAATTATAAGATAAACAATACTATATGGAAAAATTCCGATTATTCAGCAAGTTTTTTTTGTATTTGTGGCTGCTTTTCCTTGGAATAACCACAACATTGCTGCATCTGAAGTTTAAGAACATTCTATCCCAGTGGATCATTGTTTCTTTAATCTATTATTGTTGTCATCATAATGCCGGATTCTGAAGGAATATCATCTTCACGTGCAGACTATTAGAATCAAAATTAAAAATTTAAATATTTGGAATCAGTGACTTATAAAAGAAATCAATGTTCCTACTTCGTAACTTCGATGCCGAGATAAATGCGAAAAAAGGTATATTGTATTATTTCATGATCTTCCCGACGCAATCATTTCCATAAAATCCTGAGCCATATATTTTTTTAATGAAAAAAAATTATTTCAAAGGAATTGTTCACCCCCTAAATTTCAACCCTCAGAGGAACTATTAATCGTGATTTTTATAATCACTCACAAGCTATTTATTACCTCGATAGAATGAATAAATAACTCCACCACTATAATGGGTGATAGAATAGAATAGAATAGAATATGCGTGGCTGGTCACTTAAAGCGCCCAGAGTCACCTAAATCATACGATCTTTTGTAACATCCGCCTTAGTTTCGGTGAGTCACACAGCCCCAGCCCTGTGTTTCTCACTACGCTAATAAGGCAGGTGACAGCCGCTTGTTGTAAGTCCACTGGTTCCAGGAAAGCCTGACCCCAGATTTTATAGCGACGGAGTGCTAATAGGGGGCATTCACATAAAATGTGGATGACGCCCTCCTTATCGCCTCCGCACAGTCTGCAGTCTTCTTGTTCTGCGAGTTTCATCTTGAACAGATGAGCTCTGAGAGCTGTATGCCCCGTGAGGAGCCCTATTGCTACCGTCAGATCCTCTCTGTGCAGATCCAGAAGCTTTCTGGTTTTATCTCTTAGTTGCCCCCTCATAAGCAGTTTCGCTTGTCTGCAGGTCGCAACTTTCTCCCAACGCCTGACATGTTCTCGCCGGAAATGTTCTTTAATAAGAGCCTTTCCCACTGCCAAGGGCATGCCAAGCAGGCCGTGTGAGGGCACCCTTTCTGTACCCTCCTTGGCCAGCCTATCTGCCTCTTCATTACCCAGAATCCCATGGTGGCCTGGTACCCAGGTTACGGTAACCTGGTCGTTTTCACCCAGTGTGTCCAATGCCTGCATGCATTCCCACACCACCTGTGACTCTGTAGTGGGTTTTTCCATCGCGTGAATCGCTGCCTGGCTGTCACTGCAGATGAAAATTTTCACCCTTTTTGTGTCTCGCGTTCAGATACTCTGCACACTTAAGTATGCCCAGCATTTCTGCTTGAAAGACGGTTGAATGGTGGCCCAGTGGAAAGCTCTCTCCAAAGTCATCTTTCAGACGGTAGATGCCTGCCCCAAAACTTTCATTGAAGCCAGAGCCGTCCGTAAACCAGTAGTCCTCTCTTGGTCCTGGTTTACGTTCCGAGTCTAGCCACTCCTGTCTGGGTGGTATACTCGTTCTGAAGGTTTTCCTGATCTGATACTTCCTAGGAATTCTATCCGTCTTACCTATGAAGGGTCGATCATTGAGTAGGCTGAGTCTTCNGTTGCATAGGTCCTTTACATTTTTCGAAGGAGGTGGTTCAGGCGAGTCATAGGGCATGTAAACTGACCCTGCAACCAAGCTCATTTCCTCGCCTTGTCCCAGGCCCAGATCCACTTGTGCCACAGCTAGGTCTCCCTCACTAGCCTGTGAACAGAATAAAGGGTCTAGTCCTTTAATAACAATACAAGATCTAATTTTTTCACAATGTGCACCCGGGTTGCAGTCATAATGATGACTACTTTCCTGGTACCTCTATGTACCCTTCTTCTGACTTTCACCACGGTCTTTCGNTATATGCAGTTGTGGTAGCACAACTCACAACTCTAAGGTCGAGGGGTGGGATACTGAGTGCTATTTCTAGCGCCTCGGTAGGTGTCGATTTCATGGCTCTTGTTGCAGCCCTCAGGAAGGGTTTTTAACAGGTTCCCTGTTTCCGTCTTACTCACCCTCGGCTACCAGACGACNGACAGTTGCTTTTTGAATCCCGCAGTGCAGTCTGAAGTTGCAGGCTTTCAGAACAGAGAGTGATCGGTCGCCTATTAGCGCAAGGAAGTGGGCACGTTTCGCGTCCCTGCTCTCTCTGCCCCGAGCGACAACCCACTCTCTCTCTCTCTGGCCTGCAGTCCAGCATTCTGTTTCTCAAGGAAGCACAGTGCTTCTTNTATAATTTCTGGTGAAAACCAGGACTGTTGTCTTGGCTGGATTTACCGATAGACCAGTTTCCCTGCACCAGTCCTCAATGATATTGAAAGCTGTTGCCATCAGGTCCCTTAGCACCCTCAGAAATTCGCCTCTCACCACAACTGCCACNGGCCTGCAGTCCAGCATTCTGTTTCTCAAGGAAGCACAGTGCTTCTTGAGCGGCTAGATCTTGGTGTTCCACGTGTACCACAACCCTGTCCTTCTTGGGAAGCTCCGAGGGTGCGACCACATGTGCAGTAAGCCCAGCTATTTTGTTTTCGGGAAAAAGGCTTTTCAGCCAGTTTCCCGTTTCCTCATCAGTGCAGTACACCATNACAACTGCCACATCATCGGCGAAACCGGTGATATGGAAGCCGGCCTCACTTAGTTGATTTAGAAGTCCATCTACAACCAGGTTCCATAGCAGGGGCGAAAGAACTCCCCCCTGCGGACAGCCCGTAGTCGAACGCCCCTGCACACATGCCCTCCCATGTCCTGCCGACAGTATTCTGCCTTTCAGCATGTTTTGTGTCCAAGCAATGATAGTCTTGGATNTCCCGTCAGGTAACGCCAGAATGGCCCCCTTCAGGAGTTTCTTTACCTCCATTACCTCTTCAGTGCCTAGTCTCTGATCCGGATATGACTCCGGCATAACTGCAAACTTGAATGAGCTCGCAGTATTGTGAGCATATCTGCTCTGATCCTGCGTTCTCATTCTCTTTTCTTTCGGTCTGACNTTGCTTGTGAAAGCCCTCCAGCAGTCCTCTTTGGCTGCCTTTATTGCCTTGTTGTAATCTGCAAGCAAGCCTCTGTAAGTTTTCCATGCGTCTTTCTTACGGGGGCCCGCTCTCATGTTCTTAGCTTTGTTAAAAGCTTTTCTAGCCTTGCCCCTCAGCACACCGAGTTTCGNCCAGAATGGCCCCCTTCAGGAGTTTCTTTACCTCCATTACCTCTTCAGTGCCTAGTCTCTGATCCGGATATGACTCCGGCATAACTGCAAACTTGAATGAGCTCGCAGTATTGTGAGCATATCTGCTCTGATCCTGCGTTCTCATTCTCTTTTCTTTCGGTCTGACTGAGGGGCTTGGCGTGGTACGCTCCGATCGAAGGCGTTTTATTACCTTCCTCACAGCCCCCTCCCCCTTCCCTTCATCGACCTTCGCTGCTGCATTCGCCAAGGTTGCCATTNGGGATTAGCCTGCAGTTTGTCTCGAAGGAGTCCATGTTGGCCTGGTTTAGGGCAATCGAAGCCTCTTCCAGCTGCTTTTTGTTGTTAAATCTAAGGATGATATCCCTAAGATTGTCAGATAGATTTTCTCGGTAATGTCCCCAGTTGGTTCGTTTTGGGTTTCTTACCCATTCCGTTTCTTTTACTGTGTGGATGGACATTCTTATGAAGTCCTTTGAGACCCTCCAGTCTCCAATCATGTCTGCCACTCTATCCGTCCCCAGANTCCACTCAGTCTGACCCGATTCACATCGGTACCAGACTGGTCAGCCTTGTCAGACTTCGTGTGTTCCCCATCGCTGTCCCCACCCGAAGTTTCTTTTTCAATGCTGAGATTTTTTAGATTGGTTTCCATTTTGGTCCCACGAGTACCGCGGTTAAGCGTTTTCACCTGGTGCATTGCCGCGATTGCCCAGGGCTTAGCTTGTGTCGGGTGGGTTACACCCAAGACTACTCTCAGAGGTCGCCCAGGTTTCTGACAAGGAACACTAGGGAGGTGTTCCCCTCCGATTTCGATAAAACTCATATATGTTGTAGAGGACTCGAAACTAAGCGACACGTATTTTT
>NW_021680536.1:73369-81581 GCF_001412515.2 Diachasma alloeum
TGACCACTTTTGGGGGTGATTTTTCAATTCCACCTATAAGAAGGGAATTTTGTTAAATGTTCATTATGGGAATAAATAGCTCGTGAGGAATTATGAAAATCACAATTGATAGTTCCTCCGGGGGTTGAAATTTGGGGGGTAAACTACCCCTGTAAAGACTTCATTAAAAAAAAAAAAAACAATGATTCAGAATTTTATGAAACCAACTGCGTTGGATGGAAGATGGAAAAACGCCGAATACTTGTTTTTGGTTTTTTCCCAGAATTGAAGTTTTCTAGGGTGAAAAAAAAATTTGCCCGGCAACATCATCCACCAAGGTGGTGGGGTTATTTATTCAATTTATCCAACTGATGAATAGCTGGGGAGGAATTATGGAAATCATAATCACTACTCACTCTGAGGTTTCAAATTTGGGGGTTAACTACCCTGACGAAAATTGTGTCTTTCAGAAAAAAAAATATTGTTCAAATTTGCATAAAACCAATAGTATTCGATAAAAACCTGAAAGAATGCAGCTAGGGGCCGGATAGCCCAGTAGGAAGAGCACCCGATGCAAAAAAAAATGCGGAAACTGGTTTTTCACTTTTTTGCTCGAAACTGGAATTTTCAGAGNAAAAAAAATGCGGAAACTGGTTTTTCATTTTTTTGCTCGAAACTGGAATTTTCAGAGGCGCAAGTTTGATTTTGTCGAAAACTATGAATTATTCAAAATATATATATGTATATATATATTACTAGGGAACATAATTAGTTTACTATATAGTTTACTAGGGAACATAATTAGTACAGAAATGATATTCATCAAAAAAATTGTGCATGCAGAGAGACTTTCTGCACCACGAGCATCTAACTACCGCAACATTAGAACAACCATCAACTTCACATTTTGGATTAGAAGATTGTCCAAACGCAAAATCGACAGGATTATCAAATTCCTCTGGTTTTTTTAGCGATGTAGCCACTCTGGAACCAAGCGTAACGAAATAGGTTTTGATACCTCGGTGATGATAATTGATTATGGACTAAAGATTGCAATTTGATCACATTATTCCGCGCATGCAAATTAATATCATGATTTAAGAGAACAACCGTATCTGAAAAATGACGGACGTAATTTTTCCAAATCCTGAAGCCGTACACATCAAGAGGTTGAATTTTTCCGGTAGTTCCTTTGGGGATTAACATAGTTAATAATTCTTTATTCCGAGGAGTTGCCTGTTCTATCACTTGAGAGCAATGTCCACTCCATGAATCGATTAACAGTAGACTTTTTGGTCCCACGTTTGGAAAGAATACTTCTTCCAGCCAAATTTTAAAGTGCTCTGGAATAGTTGCAATGGGATGAACATTACAATCAGTACAAATAAGTTTGTTACATCTTAAGTTTGAAATATCGTCTTACTGGACGTCAATTTCCCTGACTTTGAAGCCGTTGTGTAAACATTAGAAGGTCTGAATAGATTCTCCTGAACCCTTGGACCAAACGTTCCAGAAGGTTCCTTGTAAACAATGAAGAGATGTGACAATAATTTTCCATGTGCTGATATGTTGGGTTGCATGGTATAACTGTGTGTCGTTGATGTCACAGATTGTACAATGCATGAGACTTCTTTAGACCCCTCTTCCGCCAAAGTTCGCCCCGAATGCGTTTCCAATTGAAAACCACTCTGATCAGAATTATAGATGTTTTGCAGGCCATAAATCTCAAAATATGGTTTGATCTGTTGCAGGAATTCGTCTGCTGTTTTTGTAAATCTTTTTGATTTTCCATTGTTTTACATGTGACGAATTTAGTAATCTTGCGGGATGTGATGCGATGAGCTCTTTTGAAGTAATGTAGGCACCATGCCGAGGCCTTGAAACGAATATCTTGATATCCAATATCTCGTTGAGCTTACAGAGCTTATCTTCGTAGGTCGGCATCATGAACAATTAGCCCCGCATCGATAGCATTTTTCATATTTTTCAACGTGTACTCTGAGATTCGTTTCAACTTTTCCATATAAGTTCCTCCTTTATTGACTTGATGTGTCCAACGACGTAATTGCTGGACCGATTTCACTCTTTTGAATTTATTGGAAACAGTTTTTATAGACAGATTTTTCTTTGTTTTTGCACTCCTCCAGTATTCGACTGCTCTTTTTTTATAGTCATAATCTACAAGTTCGTCATCCTCTGAACAACTATCAGATGATTCTTTATGATGTGGTTGGAATTCTGTATTCTCAATTGGTATCATTCCGATGTCTCTGTATGGCTCTTGGAAATCAAGAGTTGATTCTTCAATAATTCCCACCCCATTATATTCCTCCGTAGTTCGTTGCAATATATTCTCGAAATGAGTTGCCAATTCTCGTTCTTCATTAGTCACAGGGGTTTCGCCAAGATTCAGCACTTCAAATGTTGCCATGAGGATCTTAATAACGTTTATAGGATTGAATCTCATGATGGAAAGAATTCGGAATATACGATTAACAAGAGACAGTTTTGCCGTGATGTGTTTACGTAAACTGAACGCTGCGCAAAATCGAAGTGAATAATATTCAGGGTTATCAATAATACATGATTACTGCATGATGGATTACCTATTTTTGGATATAGGTGACGCGTGCACGGCTATTTGCATTTTGTTTGGATTTATTATCGCTTTCAGCAATGTGTTATCATCACATATATACTATAATAATGAAGTCTCTTAGAACCACTACCCCGGTTCCTCCGACATATGAAAAAAACAAGTTCAATCATTCGTTGAACGATATGGAAAAATTCCGATTATTCAGCAAATTTTTTTTCGTACTCGTCACTGTTTTTTCTTCAAATATAACCACCCTGTTGCTGTATCTGAAGAAAAAGGAAATTTTGTTCCAGAGAATCTTTTCTTTGATCTATTTGTATCGTTATTCGTTTATCGCCGAATTTTGGAAAAATATCATTTTCACGTGCGGATTATTGAAATCAAAATTGAGGCTTGGGATATCTGGAATCCAATTTTATTCTTTCATAAAAAGGGATAGTGTATTATTTCATATCTCTTCCAATGCAATCATTTCCGTGAAAGCCAATAGTTGTTTGATAAAAAAATATTATTTCGCGGGGGTAATTAACCCGTCAACTTCAACCCCGAGAGGAATTATTATTGGATATTCTCACGATTTCTCATAAGCTATACATTACCTCAATGGAATGAATAAATAACCCCACCACCTGGGTGGATGATGTTGCCAGGAAATTATTTTTTTCACCCTAGAAAACTCCAGTTCTGGGGAAAAACCAAAAACAGGCATTCCGCATTTTTGCATGTTCCATCCAACGCAGTTGGTTTCATAAAATTCTGAATCATAGTTTTTTTTTTTTAAATGAAGTCTTTACAGGGGTAGTTTACCTTCCAAATTTCAACCCCCGGAGGAACTATCAATTGTGATTTTCATAATTCCTCACGAGCTATTTATTCCCATAATGAAGATTTATGAAAATAACCTTCTTGTAGGTGGAATTGAAAAATCACCCCCAAAAGTGGTCACCTTCTGACCATTGTTTCCCCCTTAAAACTGCGTATCCGCCGATAAAAAAAAATACGTGTCGCTTAGTTTCGAGTCCTCTACAACATATATGAGTTTCAGCGAAATCGGAGAGGAACACCTCCCTAGTATTCCTTGTGAGAGGCACCGTCAGCGACACAGCTCCCCCTGTGCCACGCATCCTTAGGCACGGTATGGCCGAGGCCATGGCTTACGCCGCTCACACACATGGATTGGGTGGGTTCCTATTAGCGACCGCGGGCGGCGGTAGTCCTTAAGACCCCCACCGCCCGCGACTGAGCCCCCTCACTAACGACAAAGTGGGAACCCGGTAGAGGGGGATAATGGGTGATACTCCCAAGACATCAATATTTATGTATCCCAGAAAATGTCAGTTCTGGCGAAAATCCAAAAATATGTATTCTGCATTTTTCCATATTCTTTCAAATACAATTGGTTTTATAAAATTCTGAGACATAGTTTTTTTTTTTTAAACGAAATTTTTATAGGGGTAGTTTACCCCCCAAATTTCAACCCCCGGATGAATTGTCAATTATGATTTTCATAATTCCTCATCAGCTATATATTACCTTCATGAAATGGATAAAAAACTTCACCACTGTGATGAGTAATATTTCCGAGAAATAATTTTTTCCACCCCAGAAAACTTCAGTTCCGGGGAAAATCTAAAAACAGCTATTCTGCATTTTTCCATGCTTTTCCAAATGCAATTGGTTTTATTAAATTATGAGCCATATTTTTTTTTTAACAAAATTTTTACGGGGTAGTTTACCCCCTCAATTTCAACCCCCGGAGGAACTATCATTTGTGATTTTTATAACTTCTCACAAGCTATTCATTACCGGGATGAACATTTGTAGAAACACCCTCCTTATAGGTGGGATTGAAAGATCACTCCCGAAGGTGGTCACCTTCTAATCATGGTTTCCTCCCCTAACGCCGCGTATTAGCCGATAAAAAAATACGTTTCCTCTAGTTTGGAGTCCTCTACAACATATATGAGTTTGCTCAAAATCGGAGCGGAACATCTCCCTAGTGTTCCTTATGAGTTAGGTAAGGGACGTTGTAAGAGCTCAGTGCTATTTTTCATTTTCCGGTAGTGACACAATATCCATCATTGAGTTCATACAGTGTCGTTCAAAATGGTTTATTCTGTTAGTGAATGTGTGGGTATTTTACTCATATTAGGTGGTTAGGTGCTTTTGCCCAGTGCCCACCTCGATCTCCTGACCTTACCCCACTCCATTTTTATATGTGGAGTTACGTGAAAAATGTTGTATACACCAATCGACCGACAACTCCGGCGGATTTGCAGAGACGGATCAGACAAGCAATCGCGAACATTCCATCTGAAGTGCTTCGTTCTGTTGTTCGAAGTTTCCGACGCCGGCTGGAGTTGTACCTTGCTGTTAATGGCAGTAACCCCGAACATCTTCTGTAATTGATGTTCGCGATACCTACATGAAGACACATGTACCGTATGTGGAATAGAACTTGTAAGATAGTCTCGATAAAGATATTTTCCGTTAATTTGATTTTCATACGATTATTCACATGAAAACGATGACGTCATCGAAAAATATGGTAGGGTTGAACTTTTCTCGGCGAGAAGAACAACTTTTGTAGGGGTGAAAAATATCATTGTCATAAAAAAAACTGACTTTATGCTTGTAGCATAGAAACATAAGCAATAGGGGCCTGGATTCCATCAGCACTAAGTTGCTCCCTGCGAACAGAGATACTGAGCCGCACTGTTTCAAATAGGACACCATCTATATACCCCCATACCCCCATGTAAGTCCCCCTCAAGTAAAACCCTCTCCCTATTCATGAAACCAGCCTTCCATGAAATCCTGCAATATATGACATCCTCGGATATCGCCACCCTCCATGTATAATATTCCAGCCGTACATGAGACCCTCTCTCTTCATAAAACCCTTCTCAAAAATTGAAGAAATTTTCTATATTTTTCAAAACATCGAGTATATTTTGTTTTAGAATTAATTCCAAGTTTGATCATTAACTTTAAACGAATTTATCCTGGAATCAAGAAAGAAATTTTTTCATTTTAGAGGAGTGAAGGTTAGAAACCACGGTTTCTAAAATTTAGAGACTTTTTTCTAAAGCTAATCTACTTTTTCTTTGTGTATCTAGGACCCAAAAGGTTGTCGGGATACTTTTAGTCCTAGAGGAATTAGTTAAAATCGCTTACGAGGCCCTTGGTGCCTAATTTAAATGTCCAGTCGTCATTTTGACCTCATGAGTATCGAAAGCCATGTACCTCCGACTCCAGGAACATGATTATTCCCCGAGGAAATGTATACCTTGTGTTACAGTGTAGTATGGCATCCCGGAGCATCCTCGTCAATGCCCAAGATCTATCGATAATGGTGCAAATGATTTTCTGCATCTCAAAATTATTCTTATTCGCAATCGCATCGTAGATGTAAGAGCTGTCAAGTGGACTCTAAACTAACTATTCTTGGGGGCCAATCAATGACGTTACTGGGAGCGAACCAATGATAGGCGTCAATCAATGAGATCACTGGGTTCTTCTTGATCTCATTGGTTGGCCCCCGAGAGTAGTTAGTTTAGAGACCACTTGGTGGCTCCCACATCTACGTAGCGATCGCGAATGTTTTCATCCATGACAGTATTGACCATGGCCAGAAAAAAGTTGGGCTAGAGCGTTAATGTCCACATATACATAAGCACACGTATTTCCTCTACAAGAGGGCAGTTCACCGCTTTGAAGACCACACACAGTAATATGCGCGGCAACTTTCTCCACCTCCAGTTGTCCACATGAAAGATTGGCACATCACTGGAAGTAAATATGCTTGATTGCCACACTCCTTAAATACTCAAAAAAATTACACAATTTAATAGTGCACTCGCATTAAGTCCGCACAAAAATATTGCACACATATAATTGTCAACCTTCCAAAATTTTACATACATCTAATTCCACAGAAGCTTCCAACACACGGAAATTGATAAGCTCGTCAGGTGCACAATCATATTCTCCACATTACTTATTCTATACTTATTCTATAACGTGGAGAATATGATTGTGCACTTGATGAGTGTGTCGATTTTCATGTGTTGAAAGACTGCGGTATTGGATGCATGTACATTTTTAAAAGGTTAACAATGTATGAGTGCAAAACTTTTGTGCGGACTTAATGTAAGTGCACAATTTAATTGTGTAAATTTTTGTATGTATTTAAAGGATATGGCAATTAAGCATGTGTACCAGTGATGTGCCAATTTTTCACATGGACAACTGGAGGTGAACAAATTTACCGCGCACATTGCTACGTGTGGACTTCAAAGCGGTGCTCTGCCCTCTTGTGAAGAAAATGTGGGTGCTTACGTGGATGTGGACTTTTAGGCACTGACCCAACTTTTTTCGAGCCATAGTCAATACTGCCTTTATCTATTTGATTTCACCTGGAAACCCCTTCTTTACCTTAAAATGACATTTTCGTGCGTTGCCGCCAGATGGCCATACCTTGGCGTTCTGATTTGTAAATTTTTCCGCTTGCAATTTTTTCTAACGTGGTTGTTGACGTGAACTCTATGCCTTTTTTTATGTGTTTAACCTCAGATTGTTCAATGTGTATTTTTTGACACGGCCTCAAAGCGGCTTGGGTTTGTGGCGTGTTTCTCAGGTTCTTCTTCAGTGAGTAAATAATAATGAAGTTCCCACTTGTTTTGCTGACTGCGTAGTAATCGAAGAAGCACATTACAACCCGGTTTATGGGCTTGTCAAGAAACACATTGAATAACCGAAGGTTAGTCACGCAAAGATAGAAGCCACAAGAAAGATCTTCAACTGTTTGCATTCGAGTGGAATTCAAAATCTAGCAGAGTTTGGTTCTCCTTCAGGATACAGTCCTTCATCCTTGCCTCTCAAAGTTCCATTAAAGAATGAGAATGCCAATTTTATCCTAGTCCAATCTTCCTCAGTATTCTAAACCTATTTGCGGTGAGTAAAGAAGATGTAGAGGCCCTCTGTGCAACTCATGGCTCCTCGGGATTGAGTCTCTTTCCCTAAAAAATAATTCTCCTGCAATGCAATACCTAAGATGGAAATAAAGAAATTGACGGAAAAGTGATTTAGCGGAAGAGGATTTCGTACCGCGAAGTGGATAGTTTGCAGAGAGCCTCTCGGATCTTTTTCAGCCACCTCAGCCAGACGCGGAACACAGACAAACGTTAGACCCGAATGGACCTTGCATTCTGTATGAAGGACCCCTTCACATCATATTTTTAGATACCCCATTTGTAGATGTCTCGTTTCGTTGAAGAACAGAGCCATGAAATGCAGTACGACCTTCCGGATCTTTCTTAGAGCTTGTTCCAAGTACAGCAGAGTCTCCCTATTATTTTGGCCTTGAGACTGAGAATTCGGCGTACTGAAACGGCCTGGGACCCCCCACTTTTCCGCGGAGGGCGTGACTTGATAAGAGAGAAACAGAGAGAGAGAGAGAGAGAGAGAGAGAGAGAGAGAGACAGAGAGAGAGAGACAGAGAGAGAGGGGGGGAGAGAGAGAGGGGGAGAGTGAGAGGGCGAAAGCGGGGGAGCGAGAGAGAGAGAGAGGGTGTGCGAGAGAGAGAGGGAGAGAGAGAGAGAGAGAGAGAGAGAGAGAGAGAGAGAGAGAGAG
>NW_021680536.1:81716-94830 GCF_001412515.2 Diachasma alloeum
GAGAGAGAGAGAGAGAGAGAGAGAGAGAGAGAGAGAGAGAGAGAGTGGAATCTGTCTGTTTCACTTTTCCTGTAGTAGGAGCAACCATAACCTCAACCTGTCAAATGAAATGAAATCCAGAGGGTGAAATGATTAGAATGGCTCTTTTGTCTGTTTAACTGTTTTTATTATCAAACACCACAGTGCTCTATCCACCAAGATGTTCACTGGTGTCACCATATCTTCTTGATTGAGGAAGAACATTTTTGTGCTCGTTTTTCCATTTCTCGAGTTTGTCTTTTTGTTTCACCCACGACTTCACAGTGGCCTCGTGAACGTTGAAATTTTCAGCAATTGCTAAAACTGGAGTCCCACTTGTTACCTCATCTATGGTTTTTATTTTAATGTGTAACTCCACTGAAACTGGAGATTTCCTTTTCAAATTTGTTTTCACCAGGGACATGTTGAGGTTATAAACGACAAAACATGAGGCTATACATAACACATGACGGGTGGCACCGAAGAGTCTCCCACGGCGCGTTCCCGTCGTGTAGAGGGACACACGCATTTACCACTACACGTGAATGGACTCAGTGGTGGGGGAAGGCAACTTCCCCAACTAAAATCATAGGGAGTAAGAATAATAGGGAGACTCTACTGTATTTCGTAGGAACACAAAATAGAACCCGTGTCCTTCAAACACCTGTAAGATTTCCGGAAATGTGCACTTTGCGCCCGCCGTGGCCGAAAAAATCCTCTATCATTTTTGTCTCAAGCCATCCTGGTTTTATGAATGTATTTATTTGAAACATTCTCAATGAACGATTGGTCGAATTATCTTTCTTGTTCAATACCTCTATAGGCCAGTCAAATTACGGTTTTGAAATCAAGGATGTTAGAAAAAGGTTAAAAACCATGGGA
This sequence comes from Diachasma alloeum, assembly GCF_001412515.2. Lineage (NCBI taxonomy): Eukaryota > Metazoa > Arthropoda > Insecta > Hymenoptera > Braconidae > Diachasma > Diachasma alloeum. The sequence goes on from NW_021680536.1 coordinate 82,617, forward strand.
TATCACGTGGAAGAATGATGTGAAACACAGACCAAGTTTTTGGGATTGTAGCAAACCGGGAAATTGTTTAAAAAAATTCAAAACTGCAAAATTAAGCGTCTACGCGACCGTTTTTACTTTACACCATTTTCACTCTTTTGACCTTTTCACTCAACTTCCATATTTAACTTTTTATTTGTTGATAAACTAAAAAAATTGCTGTCTTTTCAATATATAATCTGACTGGAAAAATTTTTGATCAAGCTCAGTAGCTTTAATCCAAACTTGAGTCATTCGGATCAATCTTGAATTTTTTCATCTTTTTCTTGGCATTTGTTAACGTAGATTTTTGATAATAAAAGGAAAAATTTTCGATTTTCGTCATTTTTGTAATGTCTAAAAATTCTTTGATTTTTTAAAAATTTTTTTGCCATTTTGATATTTTTTCATATTTTCAATACTTAGTGAGCTATGAATTATTTTAGATTTAGGGAAATGTCGTCGGGCGCGCCCCCCTCCACCCGCTCGATCTCCTCACTCCCCACATTCTCCGCGTAGCGAAACTTGTGCAAACGTTTCCTCTGCTAATTTCCTCAAAAAATATGAAAAAATTACAAAAACAATTTTTTTTAACAATCAATAGTGCACAAACTCAATGGGAGCTTCTGTTTTGTACCTCTGTGCTTATAGTGCTGATTTGATGAGAAATTATTGATGCATTATGCGGGATCGGGACACAATAACTCAACGTACTGTATTCGTTAATAGAAGGTTTAAAAGAAAGGCACGTCTCTCTCCTCGCGTCTAGCGTCCAGCACCTCTCGTACAGGAATGTAGAGCATACACGGCCTGGGACGAGATCTGCGCATACGCACGATCTCGCCCCCTTCTTAGTTTATACAGATATATCTTATACTATAGATAATATATTCTGAACGTATCTTTTCTGACTCAATTTTAATATTCTGTTCTCTCGATCTCGTTTAATAGATATATTTACAAATTCTTTTGGCTCACCTAGGACAGTCATTTCAAATTCAGAATTCAGTGCTGATTTAACCTCATCCAGCTTAAATTTGTCATTACTCGCCATAATAATATCATCTACATATAATAATAAAATCAAGAATTTATCCTCATGACTCCAAGTAAATAAGCAAGGCTCTAGATCAGAGTTAACATGTTTTACACCAAAGGCTACTTCAGTGAATTTCTTGTTCCATCGTTTGGGGCTAATTCGAAGTCCATATGGAGACTTCTCTAAGTTACACACTTTAGTTTCCCTTTCCAGATCAGAATCTGGAGTCCCTTCAGGGATTTCCATGTAAATTTCCTCATCAATCTCACCATTCAAAAATGCAGTTTTAACGTCCAATTGACATGTATCTAAATTGTACCTATTGATTATAGCAAATACTGCCCTGACCAAGTTCATTCTGGATACTGGAGCATAAGTTTCTCTTAGTTCGTAAACATTTCGATCTTTAAAAACTCGAATGACTAATCTAGCTTTATGACGTGTCTTGCCAGTCGCTTCTAACGTGCATTTAAAGATCCATCTCGGGTCAATTATATTAGCTTTCTGACCATTTTGATTACAGATAGGTCTGTCTACAATTTTCCATACTTTATTTTCACTCATCGAATTTAATTCCTCCTCTATAGCAACTGACCATTTATTCTTTTCTACGCCCTGCATGGCATCTTTGAGATTGATTGGATCTGAATTGATATCAGCAAGAAGAGCATGACATACCCCGTCAGTTGAATTGTCCAGATCTAGCTCACCCTCATCCTGTGATAAACAAGCCAAAAATAATCCAGAAGTCAGACTCGCGTCGATTGGTAATGTTGCAAGGTTTGATCCCCGTGCTGTTCCACTGGTGGATTCACCGACCTCTTTTATCTCTGACCTTGGAGTCACCTTTCTCGGCCTACCCCTTTTTCTCTTCGGTACTCCCTCCGATTTGGAGGCCTCATCAACATCGCTCGAAACCTTATCAAAACCTACAAACCAATCCTCCTTGTTTATCACTTCTTGAACTTCTGGGACATTTCTGATCTCACATCTCTTGTACTTATCACCATAAACCTTTTTCTCATTAAACCTGACATGTCTACTTTCATAGAATTTACCTTCTTCTGGTTTCAGCAATATGTATCCTGTTGGAGTGTAACCAACCAGAATACCTCTCACACCTATTGCTCTAAATGTAGGTCCTACTTTTCTCTGAACTTTCATGTACACAAAACAGCCAAATCTCTTTATCTGATTAATATCAAAGCTATGTTTCGGTGCAAACTCTTCTAATGGAGTTTTCATTTCATTAGATTTGTGAGGAGTTCGATTGTACGCGTATACAGCGGTAGGCAGAGCCAGATCCCATATGTTTTCTGGTAGTTTCGCGTCAAACATGTACGTACGGATCTTTTTCTGGATTGTCTGGTTGTATCTTTCCGAGACGCCATTATGTTCCGGAGTGTCAGGATTCGCCAGTTGTAATTCCGCACCTAATCTTTTCAACACCTCAACTGTATGTCCTTCGGTAAATTCTGTCCCTTGATCTGACCTAAGATAACAGACCTTCGCATCGTATCCCAACAAGTTTCTACAATTCCTGACAAAAATTTCAAAACACCGACCTTCGCTCTTCGCTCTCATCGGGTATGCCATTGCAAATCACGATTTATCGTCAATGAACACTGATATAAACCTGTATCCTTTCGGATATGTGGTTGGAGATATTGGCCCCATTACGTCAGAGTGTATTACTTGCAAAGGTTCTGTTGCCCGACTTCTCATTTTGGGAAATGGCAATCTGTTAAATTTAGAAGCTAAACAAACCTCACACTCCATTATTCATTCGTCAAAAATCACGTCTANGGGATATCACGTGGAAGAATGATGTGAAACACAGACCAAGTTTTTGGGATTGTAGCAAACCGGGAAATTGTTTAAAAAAATTCAAAACTGCAAAATTAAGCGTCTACGCGACCGTTTTTACTTTACACCATTTTCACTCTTTTGACCTTTTCACTCAACTTCCATATTTAACTTTTTATTTGTTGATAAACTAAAAAAATTGCTGTCTTTTCAATATATAATCTGACTGGAAAAATTTTTGATCAAGCTCAGTAGCTTTAATCCAAACTTGAGTCATTCGGATCAATCTTGAATTTTTTCATCTTTTTCTTGGCATTTGTTAACGTAGATTTTTGATAATAAAAGGAAAAATTTTCGATTTTCGTCATTTTTGTAATGTCTAAAAATTCTTTGATTTTTTAAAAATTTTTTTGCCATTTTGATATTTTTTCATATTTTCAATACTTAGTGAGCTATGAATTATTTTAGATTTAGGGAAATGTCGTCGGGCGCGCCCCCCTCCACCCGCTCGATCTCCTCACTCCCCACATTCTCCGCGTAGCGAAACTTGTGCAAACGTTTCCTCTGCTAATTTCCTCAAAAAATATGAAAAAATTACAAAAACAATTTTTTTTAACAATCAATAGTGCACAAACTCAATGGGAGCTTCTGTTTTGTACCTCTGTGCTTATAGTGCTGATTTGATGAGAAATTATTGATGCATTATGCGGGATCGGGACACAATAACTCAACGTACTGTATTCGTTAATAGAAGGTTTAAAAGAAAGGCACGTCTCTCTCCTCGCGTCTAGCGTCCAGCACCTCTCGTACAGGAATGTAGAGCATACACGGCCTGGGACGAGATCTGCGCATACGCACGATCTCGCCCCCTTCTTAGTTTATACAGATATATCTTATACTATAGATAATATATTCTGAACGTATCTTTTCTGACTCAATTTTAATATTCTGTTCTCTCGATCTCGTTTAATAGATATATTTACAAATTCTTTTGGCTCACCTAGGACAGTCATTTCAAATTCAGAATTCAGTGCTGATTTAACCTCATCCAGCTTAAATTTGTCATTACTCGCCATAATAATATCATCTACATATAATAATAAAATCAAGAATTTATCCTCATGACTCCAAGTAAATAAGCAAGGCTCTAGATCAGAGTTAACATGTTTTACACCAAAGGCTACTTCAGTGAATTTCTTGTTCCATCGTTTGGGGCTAATTCGAAGTCCATATGGAGACTTCTCTAAGTTACACACTTTAGTTTCCCTTTCCAGATCAGAATCTGGAGTCCCTTCAGGGATTTCCATGTAAATTTCCTCATCAATCTCACCATTCAAAAATGCAGTTTTAACGTCCAATTGACATGTATCTAAATTGTACCTATTGATTATAGCAAATACTGCCCTGACCAAGTTCATTCTGGATACTGGAGCATAAGTTTCTCTTAGTTCGTAAACATTTCGATCTTTAAAAACTCGAATGACTAATCTAGCTTTATGACGTGTCTTGCCAGTCGCTTCTAACGTGCATTTAAAGATCCATCTCGGGTCAATTATATTAGCTTTCTGACCATTTTGATTACAGATAGGTCTGTCTACAATTTTCCATACTTTATTTTCACTCATCGAATTTAATTCCTCCTCTATAGCAACTGACCATTTATTCTTTTCTACGCCCTGCATGGCATCTTTGAGATTGATTGGATCTGAATTGATATCAGCAAGAAGAGCATGACATACCCCGTCAGTTGAATTGTCCAGATCTAGCTCACCCTCATCCTGTGATAAACAAGCCAAAAATAATCCAGAAGTCAGACTCGCGTCGATTGGTAATGTTGCAAGGTTTGATCCCCGTGCTGTTCCACTGGTGGATTCACCGACCTCTTTTATCTCTGACCTTGGAGTCACCTTTCTCGGCCTACCCCTTTTTCTCTTCGGTACTCCCTCCGATTTGGAGGCCTCATCAACATCGCTCGAAACCTTATCAAAACCTACAAACCAATCCTCCTTGTTTATCACTTCTTGAACTTCTGGGACATTTCTGATCTCACATCTCTTGTACTTATCACCATAAACCTTTTTCTCATTAAACCTGACATGTCTACTTTCATAGAATTTACCTTCTTCTGGTTTCAGCAATATGTATCCTGTTGGAGTGTAACCAACCAGAATACCTCTCACACCTATTGCTCTAAATGTAGGTCCTACTTTTCTCTGAACTTTCATGTACACAAAACAGCCAAATCTCTTTATCTGATTAATATCAAAGCTATGTTTCGGTGCAAACTCTTCTAATGGAGTTTTCATTTCATTAGATTTGTGAGGAGTTCGATTGTACGCGTATACAGCGGTAGGCAGAGCCAGATCCCATATGTTTTCTGGTAGTTTCGCGTCAAACATGTACGTACGGATCTTTTTCTGGATTGTCTGGTTGTATCTTTCCGAGACGCCATTATGTTCCGGAGTGTCAGGATTCGCCAGTTGTAATTCCGCACCTAATCTTTTCAACACCTCAACTGTATGTCCTTCGGTAAATTCTGTCCCTTGATCTGACCTAAGATAACAGACCTTCGCATCGTATCCCAACAAGTTTCTACAATTCCTGACAAAAATTTCAAAACACCGACCTTCGCTCTTCGCTCTCATCGGGTATGCCATTGCAAATCACGATTTATCGTCAATGAACACTGATATAAACCTGTATCCTTTCGGATATGTGGTTGGAGATATTGGCCCCATTACGTCAGAGTGTATTACTTGCAAAGGTTCTGTTGCCCGACTTCTCATTTTGGGAAATGGCAATCTGTTAAATTTAGAAGCTAAACAAACCTCACACTCCATTATTCATTCGTCAAAAATCACGTCTATTAATTCTTTGTTATCCGGGAATTTTAATTGAATTGCTTTGAGATATGCTATTGAAGCATGACCAAACCTAGCGTGCCACAGTAATGCTTTATTATGATTACTACGAAGTTTATCTTTATCATTCACAAACGTATCAAAATTCTCGTCACTATCGCAAGATCTCCCCTCATCTGCATTATTTATTTTCCTATCCCAAATTTAGAAATCAATGTTTGAGTGTATGAATGGATCTGAAGTTGTTTTAGGGTTTTCTATACTACTAAGATTTTCTTCTCGTCCAACTTCAGATTGTTTACTCTCTATCGCCTCAGTTGATAATTCTACAATTTGTTTGCCACCCTCAATTGGAATTTCCTTATCCGAAACTTCTTCATCAAGTTTAGCTGTGCCACTACGCGTCATATATTTTCTTATCTCTGTCTCACTTCCTACCATATTAGCTATAACTCGTCTAGTTGTATTTGTCTGGAATTGTTTACTAACCTGACTATACTTATTTATTTCCAAATCTATAATCCAATATGGCTTTCTATACACACCGGAGATAGATAATTCATTAGAATCTGGGTTAAAGATGTCTATTCTTTTGTCGTCCAGATAAATTTCAAGGCCCATTTCTGCGAAACGTCTTAATGACAGTAAGTTAGCTTGAAGAGCATCAGCGAATAGAACCTCGTCTATCACAAATTTCTTTCCATTTAATAATTCGATTTCTACCTGACCTACTCCCTCTGTTTTGAAGTCCGCATTTTCATTTTTATTAGCACATTTAATCACATCCTTAGTTTGCTCGTCAATCGACTTGAATATTAGCTTCGAATTTGTTAAGTGCTCAGTAGCACCGGAATCTGCTAGAAATTTAGTGATAAACTTATTTTTCTGGATATTTACACCCACATGCATTGCCTGACCTACACATGATTCATCGTTCACTTCTATGTATTCTTCTGAACAGTTCATAATTGACTTACCCTTCTCTTTGTTATCTGCTCCTGAAGTTTTGCTTGAGTCTTCCTTAATGGCCTTTATATTGACTTTGGACTTAGAATACCTGTTATCTCCCCTGCCCGTTTGCTTATCAAATCTATCCCTTTTGGCCCTTCTTGAGTCATTCGCATAATCTGACCTTCTCTTCAGTGACCCAATTGCACGCCCAGGTCCACGAAAAACTTTACCCCGCGAACTGTTATTTTTAGCATCTAATTTTGACTTGTATGCCTCACCTGATTTTGGACACTCGATGCTGGTATGACCATATTCCTTGCATCGATAGCAAAGTTTTCCCTTTCCTTTGCCTGGACACAATCGACCAACATGACCAAGCTTCCACACTCGAAACATCTCACACCTTGAGCTGCAAAGTTTGCAGTTCTCAACTCACCGATGTCTGGTTCATCTTGTTTCCTGATTGCTTCTTCCTGTTTCATAACAGTCTTCAATTGATCATGTCAAGGGTGGCTTATGTTCTATTTTAGCTGAGGACTATAACAACTGTACCATTGGCACAGACTTAATAATGGCATTATTGAACGCGTCTCTTTTCTCATTTTCTGACAACGGGGTGGCATCAGGTGAATTTTCGTAATTACGAATAGCTTTTCAAAATTTATCGGAAAACTCACCAGCCGTACATTTAGTGATATCATATCTTNGCTAAACAAACCTCACACTCCATTATTCATTCGTCAAAAATCACGTCTATTAATTCTTTGTTATCCGGGAATTTTAATTGAATTGCTTTGAGATATGCTATTGAAGCATGACCAAACCTAGCGTGCCACAGTAATGCTTTATTATGATTACTACGAAGTTTATCTTTATCATTCACAAACGTATCAAAATTCTCGTCACTATCGCAAGATCTCCCCTCATCTGCATTATTTATTTTCCTATCCCAAATTTAGAAATCAATGTTTGAGTGTATGAATGGATCTGAAGTTGTTTTAGGGTTTTCTATACTACTAAGATTTTCTTCTCGTCCAACTTCAGATTGTTTACTCTCTATCGCCTCAGTTGATAATTCTACAATTTGTTTGCCACCCTCAATTGGAATTTCCTTATCCGAAACTTCTTCATCAAGTTTAGCTGTGCCACTACGCGTCATATATTTTCTTATCTCTGTCTCACTTCCTACCATATTAGCTATAACTCGTCTAGTTGTATTTGTCTGGAATTGTTTACTAACCTGACTATACTTATTTATTTCCAAATCTATAATCCAATATGGCTTTCTATACACACCGGAGATAGATAATTCATTAGAATCTGGGTTAAAGATGTCTATTCTTTTGTCGTCCAGATAAATTTCAAGGCCCATTTCTGCGAAACGTCTTAATGACAGTAAGTTAGCTTGAAGAGCATCAGCGAATAGAACCTCGTCTATCACAAATTTCTTTCCATTTAATAATTCGATTTCTACCTGACCTACTCCCTCTGTTTTGAAGTCCGCATTTTCATTTTTATTAGCACATTTAATCACATNCATTAGAATCTGGGTTAAAGATGTCTATTCTTTTGTCGTCCAGATAAATTTCAAGGCCCATTTCTGCGAAACGTCTTAATGACAGTAAGTTAGCTTGAAGAGCATCAGCGAATAGAACCTCGTCTATCACAAATTTCTTTCCATTTAATAATTCGATTTCTACCTGACCTACTCCCTCTGTTTTGAAGTCCGCATTTTCATTTTTATTAGCACATTTAATCACATCCTTAGTTTGCTCGTCAATCGACTTGAATATTAGCTTCGAATTTGTTAAGTGCTCAGTAGCACCGGAATCTGCTAGAAATTTAGTGATAAACTTATTTTTCTGGATATTTACACCCACATGCATTGCCTGACCTACACATGATTCATCGTTCACTTCTATGTATTCTTCTGAACAGTTCATAATTGACTTACCCTTCTCTTTGTTATCTGCTCCTGAAGTTTTGCTTGAGTCTTCCTTAATGGCCTTTATATTGACTTTGGACTTAGAATACCTGTTATCTCCCCTGCCCGTTTGCTTATCAAATCTATCCCTTTTGGCCCTTCTTGAGTCATTCGCATAATCTGACCTTCTCTTCAGTGACCCAATTGCACGCCCAGGTCCACGAAAAACTTTACCCCGCGAACTGTTATTTTTAGCATCTAATTTTGACTTGTATGCCTCACCTGATTTTGGACACTCGATGCTGGTATGACCATATTCCTTGCATCGATAGCAAAGTTTTCCCTTTCCTTTGCCTGGACACAATCGACCAACATGACCAAGCTTCCACACTCGAAACATCTCACACCTTGAGCTGCAAAGTTTGCAGTTCTCAACTCACCGATGTCTGGTTCATCTTGTTTCCTGATTGCTTCTTCCTGTTTCATAACAGTCTTCAATTGATCATGTCAAGGGTGGCTTATGTTCTATTTTAGCTGAGGACTATAACAACTGTACCATTGGCACAGACTTAATAATGGCATTATTGAACGCGTCTCTTTTCTCATTTTCTGACAACGGGGTGGCATCAGGTGAATTTTCGTAATTACGAATAGCTTTTCAAAATTTATCGGAAAACTCACCAGCCGTACATTTAGTGATATCATATCTTATGCTTGTAATTTCCAGCCTTACAGAGGCTGAGGAAATGTTGTTCTCATATTTCTTGATTTCTTTGAGTTTGTTTAATATTTCAACAGCATCTTGCATTGATACTACTTTAGAATAATAATCTTCATTCATGTGATTAATTAATATATCTCTCACTTCGAATTTATGCTCATCCAAAGTCTTTTGATCTCCTCTAAATTTTACACTACTATCTATAACATGTAATAGCTTGCGAGATCTTACTTCTGATTTGAAATGATCAAAGAAATCTTCATATCGAGTATTACTATCAAATTTATAATCTCGTTTCACTGATGGCCCCCTGTCTAATAGATTGAGTTTAATAGTTTCAGCAACCACATCAGCATTGCTGTCTCTGGTGCTTCCACCATTTTGATTCAGTCCTTGTGGTTCTAGATTTACTGAATGTCTTTTAACAATGTTCTGAATTTTCTGATTTAACTCCCCATCCTCTTCATTCTCGACGCCATTATTTGATAAATCTGACCCATTTCTTACCTCCTTACTCTGATCTTCATAGTCAGTCCACGTCAACATTTTCTCCAGATTTTGTTCGATGCTGGAAAGTCTGTCATCCCAATCATTTTTCACTTCTTTGATGCTATCCAGCAACCAGCGACTCGTGTTGCTTTAAATATTTACGACTTTAACGAGTGCGCTGATCTCCGAGTCCAGTTTAGTACAGGCTATTTCTAGCCTGTCCTGCACCGGAATTTCAGCTCGCGATTTATTTGGGTGATTCCTCGTTTANGAAAGTCTGTCATCCCAATCATTTTTCACTTCTTTGATGCTATCCAGCAACCAGCGACTCGTGTTGCTTTAAATATTTACGACTTTAACGAGTGCGCTGATCACCGAGTCCAGTTTAGTACAGGCTATTTCTAGCCTGTCCTGCACCGGAATTTCAGCTCGCGATTTATTTGGGTGATTCTTCGTTGGATTCTTTGTGTGAATTGGTGCTGAGTACTTTATGAGAACTTTTGGTTCTACATATGCTGTACTTTTAATTTGGGGTTTATTGTTACCTGTTTTGAGAGCATCAACTACTACTGACTCATCACTGTCTCGTCCGGCCGGCACACCTGATCTTTTCTCCACGCCCTCGTCATTCTCGCCAACCTCATCACCCTTACCATACTCTTCAATTTTCTCACCCCCGTCCAGCTCTCCATATCATCACTTTTCTCACTGACCTTAGTAGTAATTGGTGGATGTTCCTCATAAACTTCAGGCATGATGGGAGGTGTGTTGGTTAGAAGCTTATCTTCATGCCATTTTGTCAGTGCTATCGACTGATTCTCTGATATCATGTTTTTACCTGTTAAAATTAACTTAGTTTACGATTAATTAATTATAATTTTATGAAAATTATATGATTTGCTCCGCTGCTAACAAGATGAACACAATCATTGTCAGCATTAGAGCTTTGAACACAAATTAGAAATGTACACAAAGACCAATTTATGCCCAAAAGGTCGGTCAGTTTCAAACGTCGTACGGTCAAATGTGCTACCGCCAATCAACCGTACGGAACATCCTAATTTCAGATTTGATTCTGAAAACTATACATGTATATATATATTTTATAACTAGTATTTTTATTTTTATTCGAATTTTTGGTGCTGGATGAAATTGCGAAGATATTTGCAAGCCAATATCCTCACAAGCACACAATCGCATGCATTTCTCATCTCTTTCTCGTTCTGACCTCTTGTCAACTCACATCAACTTACGTGAACTTGTAACACTTGATCTTGTGAGTTTTCATTAATAGAGTTTCCTCTATCACCTCGAGAATAACATTCTCTCCTCTGTGAAACTCATCGAATCCGAAGAAAGTAGTCAAATTCCTCCACAATTCCCACAAGTCGTCACCTGTGGTAATTTTAATCAACTTAATGATTACGATTCAATTTCACACTGAGGTGTAGGTTAATTCATATTTTCTTTTCCTCGTCGAGTTTGGTTGGAACACGTGCTCTCATGCATGAGCACTATTTTATGTATTTCTACGCATCGCCATTCCAGTGGACTCTACTTTATGTATTACTACGCGCCGCCGTTCCAGCAACGCACCCCACGCCAACCGACCCCCCTTACCGCTCGTCCCCCGTCAAATTCCTTATCTTTATTTTTAATGTTTTTCAGCTAACCAACTCTCCTGGCTCATCCCCATATACATGAAAAACTTGATTCACGTAATTGTTTTAATTTAATTTTTCCCAACTTTTTAATTGACTTTTATTTAGGCTTCTAACGAAAATTGTTTTAGACGCGTTGGTTACTCATGGTTGTCGGCTATTTTTGTGTCCGGTTTACTCGCTGTTCCCGCTAAGCTCTCGGCATGATGCAATTTCCATTGCCGTCCTGGAGATGCGTGTTTTTCCGATTTTTATGTAAATCACTTTACTTACTCATCATCGTTCCTTGTTTTTCTATTTTTTCTCGGCTCTCTGGCCTCAACTCACTCCGCTCAAGTCCACGTGGTAATACTGGCTTCCACTTGAGTTTTTCCTTTTCACTTATACACAGTTTATTCACAGTTTATTTTATTGCGCACTTGAAGCGTGACCGGGAGCCCATAACCTGATGGATTATGCGGGATCGGGACACAATAACTCAATAAACTGTATTCGTTAATAGAAGGTTTATTATAAAGGCACGTCTCTCTCCTCGCGTCTAGCGTCCAACACGTCTCGTACAGGAATGTACAGCATAGACGCCACAACCGGCCTGGGACGAGATCGTGCGTATGCGCAGATCTCGTCCCCTTCTTAGCTTACACAGATCCATCTTATACTATAGATAATACATATATATATATGTATATATATATATATATATATATATATATATATATATATATATATATATATATATATATA